>NC_092342.1:144827500-145060000 GCF_046630445.1 Rutidosis leptorrhynchoides
CTGTAAGAAATAAAGATTTCTTGAGGTTGTATGATCA
The DNA here is from genome assembly GCF_046630445.1 of Rutidosis leptorrhynchoides. NCBI lineage: Eukaryota > Viridiplantae > Streptophyta > Magnoliopsida > Asterales > Asteraceae > Rutidosis > Rutidosis leptorrhynchoides. The sequence goes on from NC_092342.1 coordinate 144,827,538, forward strand.
CCTTACAAGATTGGAAATGAGCTAGCAAACTTGAAAGTATTCTTGATTTTATGTAACTAGAACTTGTAGAATTTTTGAAGAACACTTAGAACTTGAAGATAGAACTTGAGAGAGATCAATTAGATGAAGAAAATTGAAGAATGAAAGTGTTTGTAGGTGTTTTTGGTCGTTGGTGTATGGAATAGATATAAAGGATATGTAATTTTGTTTTCATGTAAATAAGTCATGAATGATTACTCATATTTTTGTAATTTTATGAGATATTTCATGCTAGTTGCCAAATGATGGTTCTCACATGTGTTAGGTGACTCACATAGGCTGATAAGAGCTGATCATTGGAGTGTATATACCAATAGTACATACATCTAAAAGCTGTGTATTGTACGAGTACGAATACGGGTGCATACGAGTAGAATTGTTGATGAAACTGAACGAGGATGTAATTGTAAGCATTTTTGTTAAGTAGAAGTATTTTGATAAATGTATTGAAGTCTTTCAAAAGTGTCTAAATACATATTAAAACACTACATGTATATACATTTTAACTGAGTCGTTAAGTCATCGTTAGTCGTTACATGTAAGTGTTGTTTTGAAACCTTTAGGTTAACGATCTTGTTAAATGTTGTTAACCCAATATTTATAATATCAAATGAGATTTTAAATTATTATATTATCATGATATTATCATGTATGAATATCTCTTAATATGATATATATACATTAAATGTCTTTACAACGATAATCGTTACATATATGTCTCGTTTAAAAATCATTAAGTTAGTAGTCTTGTTTTTACATATGTAGTTCATTGTTAATATACTTAATGATATGTTTACTTATCATAATATCATGTTAACTATATATATATCCATATATATGTCATCATATAATTTTTTACAAGTTTTAATGTTCGTGAATCACCGGTCAACTTGGGTGGTCAATTGTCTATATGAAACATATTTCAATTAATCAAGTCTTAACAAGTTTGATTGCTTAACATGTTGGAAACATTTAATCATGTAAATATCAATCTCAATTAATATATATAAACATGGAAAAGTTCGGGTCACTACAGTACCTACCCGTTAAATAAATTTCGTCCCGAAATTTTAAGCTGTTGAAGGTGTTGACGAATCTTCTGGAAATAGATGCGGGTATTTCTTCTTCATCTGATCTTCACGCTCCCAGGTGAACTCGGGTCCTCTACGAGCATTCCATCGAACCTTAACAATTGGTATCTTGTTTTGCTTAAGTCTTTTAACCTCACGATCCATTATTTCGACGGGTTCTTCGATGAATTGAAGTTTTTCGTTGATTTGGATTTCATCTAACGGAATAGTGAGATCTTCTTTAGCAAAACATTTCTTCAAATTCGAGACGTGGAAAGTGTTATGTACAGCCGCGAGTTGTTGAGGTAACTCAAGTCGGTAAGCTACTGGTCCGACACGATCAATAATCTTGAATGGTCCAATATACCTTGGATTTAATTTCCCTCGTTTACCAAATCGAACAACGCCTTTCCAAGGTGCAACTTTAAGCATGACCATCTCTCCAATTTCAAATTCTATATCTTTTCTTTTAATGTTAGCGTAGCTCTTTTGTCGACTTTGGGCGGTTTTCAACCGTTGTTGAATTTGGATGATCTTCTCGGTAGTTTCTTGTATAATCTCTGGACCCGTAATCTGTCTATCCCCTACTTTACTCCAACAAATCGGAGACCTGCACTTTCTACCATAAAGTGCTTCAAACGGCGCCATCTCAATGCTTGAATGGTAGCTGTTGTTGTAGGAAAATTATACTAACGGTAGATGTCGATCCCAACTGTTTCCGAAATCAATAACACATGCTCGTAGCATGTCTTCAAGCGTTTGTATCGTCCTTTCGCTCTGCCCATCAGTTTGTGGATGATAGGCAGTACTCATGTCTAGACGAGTTCCTAATGCTTGCTGTAATGTCTGCCAGAATCTTGAAATAAATCTGCCATCCCTATCAGAGATAATAGAGATTGGTATTCCATGTCTGGAGACGACTTCCTTCAAATACAGTCGTGCTAACTTCTCCATCTTGTCATCTTCTCTTATTGGCAGGAAGTGTGCTGATTTGGTGAGACGATCAACTATTACCCAAATAGTATCAAAACCACTTGCAGTCCTTGGCAATTTAGTGATGAAATCCATGGTAATGTTTTCACATTTCCATTCCGGGATTTCGGGTTGGCAATTTCTCCTACGTATTTAGCAACATCTGCTTTCATACCCGGCCACCAAAAATGTTTCTTGAGATCCTTGTACATCTTCCCCGTTCCAGGATGTATTGAGTATCTGGTTTTATGAGCTTCTCTAAGTACCATTTCTCTCATATCTCCAAAATTTTGGTACCCAAATCATTTCAGCCCTATACCGGGTTCCGTCTTCCCGAATATTAAGATGCTTCTCCGATCCTTTGGGTATTTCATCCTTTAAATTTCCCTCTTTTAAAACTCCTTGTTGCGCCTCCTTTATTTGAGTAGTAAGGTTATTATAAATCATTATATTCATAGATTTTACTCGAATGGGTTCTCTGTCCTTCCTGCTCAAGGCATCGGCTACCACATTTGCCTTCCCCGGGTGGTAACGAATCTCAAAGTCGTAATCATTCAATAATTCAATCCACCTACGCTGCCTCATATTCAGTTGTTTTTGATTAAATATGTGTTGAAGACTTTTGTGGTCGGTATATATAAAACTTTTGACCCCATATAAGTAGTGCCTCCAAGTCTTTAATGCAAAAACAACCGCGCCTAATTCTAAATCATGCGTCGTATAATTTTGTTCGTGAATCTTCAATTGTCTAGACGCATAAGCAATCACCTTCATTCGTTGCATTAATACACAACCGAGACCTTGCTTTGATGCGTTACAATAAATCACAAAATCATCATTCCCTTCAGGCAATGACAATATAGGTGCCGTAGTTAGCTTTTTCTTAAATAACTGAAACGCTTTCTCTTGTTTATCATTCCATTCAAATTTCTTCCCTTTATGTGTTAATGCAGTCAAGGGTTTTGCTATTCTGGAAAAGTCTTGGATGAACCTTCTGTAGTAACCAGCTAGTCCTAAAAACTGGCGTATGTGTTTCGGAGTTTTCGGGGTTTCCCACTTTTCAACAGTTTCTATCTTTGTCGGATCCACCTTAATACCTTCTTTGTTCACTATGTGACCGAGGAATTGAACTTCTTCCAACCAAAATGCACACTTTGAAAACTTAGCGTACAATTCTTCCTTCCTCAATACTTCTAACACCTTTCTCAAATGTTCACCGTGTTCTTGGTCATTCTTTGAGTAAATAAGTATGTCATCAATGAAAACAATGACAAACTTGTCAAGGTATGGTCCACATACTCGGTTCATAAGGTCCATGAACACAGCTGGTGCATTAGTTAAACCAAACGGCATGACCATAAACTCGTAATGACCGTAACGTGTTCTGAAAGCAGTCTTTGGAATATTATCTTCTTTCACCCGCATTTGATGATACCCGGAACGTAAGTCAATCTTTGAATAAACAGACGAGCCTTGTAGTTGATCAAATAAGTCGTCGATTCTCGGTAGTGGGTAGCGGTTCTTGATGGTAAGTTTGTTCAACTCTCGGTAGTCGATACACAACCTGAATGTACCATCTTTCTTCTTGACAAACAAAACAGGAGCTCCCCACGGTGATGTGCTTGGTCGAATGAAACCACGCTCTAAAAGTTCTTGTATAGCTTTGCAGTTCTTTCATCTCGCTGGGTGCGAGTCTGTAAGGAGCACGAGCTATTGGTGCAGCTCCTGGTACAAGATCTATTTGAAATTCAACGGATCGATGTGGGGGTAATCCCGGTAATTCTTTCGGAAATACATCGGGAAATTCTTTTGCAATGGGAACATCATTGATGCTCTTTTCTTCAGTTTGTACTTTCTCGACGTGTGCTAGAACAGCATAGCAACCTTTTCTTATTAGTTTTTTTGCCTTCAAATTACTAATAAGATGTAGCTTCGTGTTGCCCTTTTTTCCGTACACCATTAAGGGTTTTCCTTTTTCTCGTATAATGCGAATTGCATTTTTGTAACAAACGATCTCTGCTTTCACTTCTTTCAACCAGTCCATACCGATTATCACATCAAAACTCCCTAACTCTACTGGTATCAAATCAATCTTAAATGTTTCGCTAACCAGTTTAATTTCTCGATTCCGACATATATTATCTGCTGAAATTAATTTACCATTTGCTAATTCGAGTAAAAATTTACTATCCAAAGGCGTCAATGGACAACTTAATTTAGCACAAAAATCTCTACTCATATAGCTTCTATCCGCACCCGAATCAAATAAAACGTAAGCAGATTTATTGTCAATAAGAAACGTACCCGTAACAAGCTCCGGGTCTTCCTGTGCCTCTGCCGCATTAATATTGAAAACTCTTCCGCGGCCTTGTCCATTCGTGTTCTCCTGGTTCGGGCAATTTCTAATAATGTGGCCCAGTTTTCCACATTTATAACAAACTACATTGGCATAACTTGCTCCGACACTACTTGCTCCACCATTACTCGTTCCGACACCATTTGTTCCTTTCGTTCTATTAACCCCTGGTCCATAGACCTCACACTTCGCCGCGCTATGACCATTTCTTTTACACTTGTTGCAAAATTTGGTGCAGAACCCTGAGTGATACTTTTCACACCTTTGGCATAGCTGCTTCTGATTGTTGTTGTTGTTGCGGTTATTATTGTTGTTGGGATGATTGTTGTAGTAGTTGTTGTTGTTGTTGTTGTTGTTGTTGTTGTTATTGGGCCATTTGTTGTAGTTGCGATTGATGTTGCGATTGTTGGGATAATTGTTGCGATTATTGTTGTGATTGCTGTTGTTGTTGTATTAGTGATTCTTATCACCGTTTTCCTCCCACTTTCTTTTGACTTGCTTCACATTGGCCTCTTCAGCAGTCTGTTCTTTAATTCTTTCTTCAATCTGGTTCACTAGTTTGTGAGCCATTCTACATGCCTGTTGTATGGAGGCGGGCTCGTGTGAACTTATATCTTCTTGGATTCTTTCTGGTAATCCTTTCACAAACGCGTCGATCTTCTCTTCCTCATCTTCGAATGCTCCCGGACACAATAGGCACAATTCTGTGAATCGTCTTTCGTACGTGGTAATATCAAATCCTTGGGTTCGTAACCCTCTAAGTTCTGTCTTGAGCTTATTGACCTCGGTTCTGGGACGGTACTTCTCGTTCATCAAGTGCTTGAATGCTGACCACGGTAGTGCGTACGCATCGTCTTGTCCCACTTGCTCTAGATAGGTATTCCACCATGTTAACGCAGAACCTGTGAAGGTATGCGTGGCATACTTCACTTTTTCCTCTTCAGTACACTTACTTATGGCAAACACCGATTCGACCTTCTCGGTCCACCGTTTCAATCCGATCGGTCCTTCGGTTCCATCAAATTCCAAAGGTTTGCAGGCAGTGAATTCTTTGTAGGTGCATCCTACACGATTTCCTGTACTGCTAGATCCAAGGTTATTGTTGGTATGTAGCGCAGCCTGTACTGTGGCTATGTTTGAAGCTAGAAAAGTACGGAATTCCTCTTCATTCATATTCACAGTGTGTCGAGTAGTCGGTGCCATTTCCTTCAAAATAGTCAAATGGAACAAGTTAATCATACAGAATATTAAGAGTAGTTAATAGTATTTCGTAGCATAATATGAACTCATTTATAAAAGCTTTTTCTTCATATTAGCGTTTTATAAGTTTAAATTCGGGTAGTACCTACACGTTAAGTTCATACTTAGTAGCTAATATACAATTCAACTACTACAATTCTATATGAAAAACTGATTATAATAATATTTCGCGTTCAAACTTTTACACAAAATTTTACAAACTTACAATACCGCTTATTTTACATATAACATGAAATATAGCACACAATAAATTTGATACAAGATGGTTGTGAAGATAATTCTAGCTAGTACACAAGTCGTTCAGCAAAGGCAATAAAGACACGTAATTCATATGTCCAGAAACAAGTCATGCATTCTGGTTTTACTAGGATTACTTCCCAACCTTGGTCTTGTGGAACATAACCGTTATGGCCGTTGATAAGACAGTGTGTTGTAACGTCGTCAAAGGGACGAGGGTTACGTAATGTCCAACAGTCCCGTAACAATCTAAAAACCTCATTTCTTACCCCAATTACCGACTCCGTCACTTGTGGAAATATTTTGTATAATAGTTGTAGCCCGATGTTCTTGTTCTCACTTTGGTGAGAAGCGAACATTACTAATCCGTAAGCATAACATGCTTCTTTATGTTGCATGTTAGCCGCTTTTTCTAAATCACGAAGTCCAATATTCGGATATATTGAGTCAAAATAATTTCTTAACCCATTGCGTAAAATAGCATTTGGGTTCCCCGCAATATATGCGTCAAAGTAAACACATCGTAACTTATGGATTTCCCAATGTGATATCCCCCATCTTTCGAACGAAAGCCTTTTATAAACCAAGGCATTCTTGGAACGTTCTTCAAATGTCTTACAAACTGATCTCGCCTTAAATAGTTGTGCCGAAGAATTCTGACCGACTCTAGACAAGATTTCATCAATCATGTCTCCGGGTAGGTCTCTTAAAATATTGGGTTGTCTATCCATTTTGTGTTTTTATACTGTAAAATAGACAAGAGTTAGATTCATAAAAAAATACTTATTAATACAAGCAATTTTGACATATATCATAAAGCAAAAGCACACTATATTACATATATTACACCACACGTATACAACTATCTTATTCCGACTCGCTTGTTTCTTCTTCTTCGGTTTTGGTTCGTTTTGCCAAGTTTCTAGGGATATATGATGTTCCCCTAATACGAGCCGTCGTTTTCCACATTGGTTTAGAAAAACCTGGTGGTTTAGAGGTTCCCGGGTCATTGTTACAACTTAAGGACTTCGGGGGTTGACGATACATATAAAGTTCATCGGGGTTGGAATTAGATTTCTCTATTTTTATGCCCTTTCCCTTATTATTTTCTTTTGCCTTTTTAAATTCAGTTGGGGTAATTTCTATAACATCATCGGAATTCTCGTCGGAATCCGATTCATCGGAGAATTGGTAATCCTCCCAATATTTTGCTTCCTTGGCGGAAACACCATTGACCATAATTAACCTTGGTCGGTTGGTTGAGGATTTTCTTTTACTTAACCGTTTTATTATTTCCCCCACCGGTTCCGATTCTTCTTCCAGTTCCGATTCTTCTTCCGGTTCCGACTCTTCTTCACATTCCTCTTCGGGAACTTGTGAATCAGTCCACGAATCATTCCAATTTACATTTGACTCTTCATTATTATTAGGTGAGTCAATGGGACTTGTTCTAAAGGTAGACATCTATCACATAATATCAAACGCGTTAAGAGATTAATATATCACATAATATTCACATGTTAAAAATATATAGTTTCCAACAAAATTTGTTAAGCAATCATTTTTCAAGTAAACACGGTCGAAGTCCAGACTCACTAATGCATCCTAACAAACTCGATAAGACACACTAATGCAAAATTCTGGTTCTCTAAGACCAACGCTCGGATACCAACTGAAATGTCCCGTTCTTATTGGTTAAAAACGTTCCATATTAATTGATTTCGTTGCGAGGTTTTGACCTCTATATGAGACGTTTTTCAAAGACTGCATTCATTTTTAAAACAAACCATAACCTTTATTTCATAGATAAAGGTTTTAAAAAGCTTTACGTAGATTATCAAATAATGATAATCTAAAATATCCTGTTTACACACGACCATTACATAATGGTTTACAATACAAATATGTTACAACAAAATAAGTTTCTTGAATGCAGTTTTTACACAATATCATACAAGCATGGACTCCAAATCTCGTCCTTATTTAAATATGCGACAGCGGAAGCTCTTAATAATCACCTGAGAATAAACATGCTTAAAACGTCAACAAAAATGTTGGTGAGTTATAGGTTTAACCTATATATATCAAATCATAATAATAGACCACAAGATTTCATATTTCAATACACATCCCATACATAGAGATAAAAATCATTCATATGGTGAACACCTGGTAACCGACATTAACAAGATGCATATATAAGAATATCTCCATCATTCCGGGACACCCTTCAGATATGATATAAATTTCGAAGTACTAAAGCATCCGGTACTTTGGATGGGGTTTGTTAGGCCCAATAGATCTATCTTTAGGATTCGCGTCAATTAGGGTGTCTGTTCCCTAATTCTTAGATTACCAGACTTAATAAAAAGGGGCATATTCGATTTTGATAATTCTACCATAGAATGTAGTTTCACGTACTTGTGTCTATTTTGTAAATCATTTATAAAACCTGCATGTATTCTCATCCCAAAAATATTAGATTTTAAAAGTGGGACTATAACTCACTTTCACAGATTTTTACTTCGTCGGGAAGTAAGACTTGGCCACTGGTTGATTCACGAACCTATAACAATATATACATATATATCAAAGTATGTTCAAAATATATTTACAACACTTTTAATATATTTTGATGTTTTAAGTTTATTAAGTCAGCTGTCCTCGTTAGTAACCTACAACTAGTTGTCCACAGTTAGATGTACAGAAATAAATCGATAAATATTATCTTGAATCAATTCACGACCCAGTGTATATGTATCTCAGTATTGATCACAACTCAAACTATATATATTTTGGAATCAACCTCAACCCTGTATAGCTAACTCCAACATTCACATATAGAGTGTCTATGGTTGTTCCGAAATATATATAGATGTGTTGACATGATAGGTCGAAACATTGTATACGTGTCTATGGTATCTCAAGATTACATAATATACAATATAAGTTGATTAAGTTATGGTTGGAATAGATTTGTTACCAATTTTCACGTAGCTAAAATGAGAAAAATTATCCAATCTTGTTTTACCCATAACTTCTTCATTTTAAATCCGTTTTGAGTGAATCAAATTGCTATGGTTTCATATTGAACTCTATTTTATGAATCTAAACAGAAAAAGTATAGGTTTATAGTCGGAAAAATAAGTTACAAGTTGTTTTTGTAAAGGTAGTCATTTCAGTCGAAAGAACGACGTCTAGATGACCATTTTAGAAAACATACTTCCACTTTGAGTTTAACCATAATTTTTGGATATAGTTTCATGTTCATAATAAAAATCATTTTCTCAGAATAACAACTTTTAAATCAAAGTTTATCATAGTTTTTAATTAACTAACCCAAAACAGCCCGCGGTGTTACTACGACGGCGTAAATCCAGTTTTACGGTGTTTTTCGTGTTTCCAGGTTTTAAATCATTAAGTTAGCATATCATATAGATATAGAACATGTGTTTAGTTGATTTTAAAAGTCAAGTTAGAAGGATTAACTTTTGTTTGCGAACAAGTTTAGAATTAACTAAACTATGTTCTAGTGATTACAAGTTTAAACCTTCGAATAAGATAGCTTTATATGTATGAATCGAATGATGTATTACTACCTTAAGTTCCTTGGATAAACCTACTGGAAAATAGAAAAATGGATCTAGCTTCAACGGATCCTTGGATGGCTCGAAGTTCTTGAAGCAGAATCATGACACGAAAACAAGTTCAAGTAAGATCATCACTTGAAATAAGATTGTTATAGTTATAGAAATTGAACCAAAGTTTGAATATGATTATTACCTTGTATTAGAATGATAACCTACTGTAAGAAATAAAGATTTCTTGAGGTTGGATGATCACCTTACAAGATTGGAAGTGAGCTAGCAAACTTGAAAGTATTCTTGATTTTATGTAACTAGAACTTGTAGAATTTATGAAGAACACTTAGAACTTGAAGATAGAACTTGAGAGAGATCAATTAGATGAATAAAATTGAAGAATGAAAGTGTTTGTAGGTGTTTTTGGTCGTTGGTGTATGGATTAGATATAAAGGATATGTAATTTTGTTTTCATGTAAATAAGTCATGAATGATTACTCATATTTTTGTAATTTTATGAGATATTTCATGCTAGTTGCCAAATGATGGTTCTCACATGTGTTAGGTGACTCACATGGGCTGCTAAGAGCTGATCATTGGAGTGTATATACTAATAGTACATACATCTAAAAGCTGTGTATTGTACGAGTACGAATACGGGTGCATACGAGTAGAATTGTTGATGAAACTGAACGAGGATGTAATTGTAAGCATTTTTGTTAAGTAGAATTATTTTGATAAGTGTATTGAAGTCTTTCAAAAGTGTATAAATACATATTAAAACACTACATGTATATACATTTTAACTGAATCGTTAGGTCATCGTTAGTCGTTACATGTAAGTGTTGTTTTGAAACCTCTAGGTTAACGATCTTGTTAAATGTTGTTAACCCAATGTTTATAATATCAAATGAGATTTTAAATTATTATATTATCATGATATTATCATGTATGAATATCTCTTAATATGATATATATACATTAAATGTCTTTACAACGATAATCGTTACATATATGTCTCGTTTAAAAATCATTAAGTTAGTAGTCTTGTTTTTACATATGTAGTTCATTGTTAATATACTTAATGATATGTTTACTTATCATAATATCATGTTAACTATATATATATATATATATATATATATATATATATATATATATATATATATATATATATATATATATATATATATATATATATATATATATATATATATATATATATATATATATATATATATATATATATCCATATATATGTCATCATATAATTTTTTACAAGTTTTAACGTTCGTGAATCACCAGTCAACTTGGGTGGTCAATTGTCTATATGAAACATATTTCAATTAATCAAGTCTTAACAAGTTTGATTGCTTAACATGTTGGAAACATTTAATCATGTAAATATCAATCTCAATTAATATATATAAACATGGAAAAGTTCGGTTCACTACATACTTCACCCTATCTTCTTCAGTACATTTACTTATGGTAAACACCGATTTGACCTTCTCGGTCCACCGTTTCAATCCGATTGGTCCTTCGGTTCCATCAAATTCCAAAGGTTTGCAGGCAGTATATTCTTTGTAGGAGCATCCTACACGATTTCTTGTGGCGTTAGTTGCATTACTAGATTCAGAGTTATTATTGTTGTTTTGCACTGCAGCCTGTACTGCGGCTATGTTGGCAGCAAGAAAAATACGGAAGTCTTCCTCGCTCATGTTCAAGTTCTGACGAGTAGTCGGTGCCATTTCCTTCAAAAATAGCCAAAAGAATTAAGTTAATCATATAGAATATTAAGAGTAGTCAATAGTATTCCGTAGCATAATATGAACTCATTTATAAAAGCTTTTTCTTCATATTAGCGTTTTATAAGTTTTAATTCGAGTAGTACCTACCCGTTAAGTTCATACTTAGTAGCTAACTTACAATTCAACTACTACAATTCTATATGAAAAACTGATTATAATAATATTTCACGTTCAAACTTTTATACAATACTTTACAAACTTACAATACCGCTATTTTACATATAGCATGAAATATAGCACACAATAACTTTGATACCAGGTAGTTGTGAAGATAATTCTAGCTAGTACGCAAGTCATTCAGCAAAGGCAATAAAGACACGTAATTCATAAGTCTAGAAACAAGTCATGCATTATGGTTTTACTAAGACTACTTCCCATCCTTGGTCTTGTGGAAAATAACCGTTATGACCGTTGGCTAGGCAGCATGTTGTAATGTCGTCAAAAGGACGAAGGTTTCGTAATTCCCAACAGCCCCGTAACAATCTAAAACACTTATTTCTCACCCCAACTACCCAATCCGTCACTTGTGGGAATGTTTTATTTAGTAGTTGCAATCCTATATTCTTTTTCTCGATTTGGTGAGAAGCGAACATTACTAACCCGTAGACATAACATGCTTCTTTATGTTGCATGTTTGAAGCTCTTTCTAAAGAACGAAGTTGAAACAACCCAACCCTTATTTAAACTGGCGCGTAATTTTTTTTTTCTTTAATACATTAATATTTAGGTCCCAATACACAATTTCCAAAACGTATTTTTATAAAAGTAAGCTCAACGAACTTAAAAAAACGTTTAACAATAAGTTAAACTTCTTAATACAATAATACGCTAGTTAAATCATAAACCGGTTATAATCATTATGACCCGACTAGTTACGTTTACACAAAACCGAGCATGGTAATTTGGGACTACGCTACCCAAATCCTAATCGAGTCCAAAAGCAACATCTTCTAAAGTAACCTAGCTAAGATCTCTAATCCCGACGCTTACCAGAGCCGCCACCACGCGAACCTATAAAAATATCAACAATGAGAGGGTAAGCTAATGCTTAGTGAATGTAAAGATACTATACACATACATATGCATAAAATGGCTACGCATCACCAAGCATCAAAATAACATATACCGTCTCCGCATGGTAAACAAACTACAAAAGAGCACAATACACAAAGTAGCTACACGCTACGTAATCGCCAAGCTAACGTCACAAGATTAGCTACAACACAACGATATGTATATATGCGTATAACAAATATAATCAACAAAAACGATAAGGTTAACCCCTTAACCCGAACTACATGAAGGTTGGCCGAAATACCCGAGCCTTAGTGAATTCGCACTACCCGAGATTCACTTCCTTCAGCACTTCTACAACCGAGTTTGACCGAACTACCCGAGCCTTAGTGAATTCGCACAACCCAAAATTCACCACCTCATCGCCAAGATGACCGAAACAACCCGAGTCATCATGAATCCGCACTAACCGAGGGTAAAAACCCAAGGGTAAAAAGGGTTATCCAAAACGCTAAGCCAATTCACAACACCATCGCCAAAAGGGTTATCCAAAAGGGTTATCCAAAACGCTAGCCAATTCACAATACCAAGGTAAAAACCCACAACGCATAAGCGTATCACATGGCCCCGAAGTACAAGGCCCATTCTCCCACACGAACATAAACCCGAACAAGGGTCACCCTACACACACGCACCCATTTTACACATACATATGTGCATAGTAAATTTACACTCACCTTGAAGTCTTGATGGATGCAACCGAAAAATCCGCAACTCGCCATTGGAATATACCTATTCCATTATCACATAACAAATAACACAATTAGGGTGGATTTACAAACCAACCCAAAATCGACAACTAGTGCAATTTCGACCAAATTGCACTTTCAAGCTCAAACCCCGCCCAAACTAACCAATAATCACTAACACTAGTGACAATGGTCCTAATATGCCAATTTAACCCAAACACAAGTGTTAAACACTTGTCTTGCCCAATTTGACACCAAAACCCTAATTTTGACCCATTTCAAAATTAGTCAACCGAATGAACCCTAAAGGCTTCCAACACCTCAATAATCACTAAATACTAGTGACTACACCCATTTGCAAGTCTTACAAACTTACACTTGTTCACCAAACCCAAAACCCGCCAATAACAACAATAAGCCCGAATCTTGGTGTTAATCTTCAATTAACAACTAAATGGGTTCCATCTATGAACATACAAGCCAAAAGCCCCAAATTTGAATGATGAACACGAAAATGAAATTTGGAGTTAGAGCTTACCGCTAGTATCACCTTGTAGCTAAGAACGAGGAGAACAAACTTGTCTCTTACGCTTTCGATCAAAACCCGCTTCTTCCTTTCCAAAAATCCCTTTGAATCAATTGAGGTGTTTGAGTTTTTGAGAGAAAATGAAGAAGAAAAGGAAAAGATAAAAAGGAAATGAAATGGATGGATGAGATTAAGATCTCAAATCTGGCTCAAACGCGAAATGACCAAAATGCCCTTGAGCATCTTTTAAAAACATAAAACTGGTAACAGTCCGCCCAGATTGTCGCGTCGCGGCCTTAATCGTTGCGCCGCGACCTATAATGTATTCTGGTGGTTTCCTTAACATGCTTCCTGAAATTGAAATCAGCTGAATGCCGCGCCGCGGCACCTTCTCCGCGCCGCGAGATAAACCGTGGTCTGGTGCCCTTGTTTACATGCCTCCTGATCCTGATTCCAGTTAATTGCCGCGCCGCGGCCTCCTATGTCGCGTTGCAACATACAACATGACTTGACTCATTTCCTCATATACAAGACTTTAACCCTCGAACATGTCCCGAAGCCTTCATACACCTATCGTACATACACGATACACCTATAAATCATATATGGGGAAAATTAGGTGTTACAACTCTCCCATACTTAGATTCGATCACGTCCTCGTGATCCTAATCACCTAACCAATCCGAACCTACATGCTATGGTTCTCAAACAAACATTTCTGTCTGACTTCCAACACATCACTCATTAACCCGAAGGTTTATCCATTAACTAAAATACACACTTGCACGCATTCCTAGACGTACAATACACACAATCATCCGAAGTCTTTTAACGATCACTTAGAATACGCGAAATCGTCACGTATCCCTCCAACTCCTCTAGGCAATTCTTCTCATAGAGTTACCCCTAACAACTAAATCGTCATTCGCGATTTATCAAGTCCACAAATCCGAGCACTAAAACTTGCTCAATCCCTCATATCGGGAAAAACTCCACCAATCTCGTACCGAGACATCAACCCTTTAGCGTACCATACCAAGTACAATGCTAAAAGTAAACACGTCCCAAACTAAAGTCAACCATCTAGTCGATGAAGACCAAATAAAAGTGAAATCTAATGGATAACACTTACCACTTAACATCCCTTGTAGTGCGCAAACACGTCTAATACGCAACTACCGCAAACACGTGAGCAAAATACGACTATTGCATCACTATTCACACTAAAATGGTCCTTACGACCCCATCATTGGCGTATAAAACAACCAATAGATCACACAACAATATGGTCCTTACGACCCCACCATTGGTGTATAAAACAACCAATACATCACAACATGGTCCTCACGACCCCACCATTGGCGTATAAAATAACCAATAGTTCACACATCCAACATGGCCGAAACAACCCGAGCCTAAACACATATGGAGGATGGTCGAAACAACCCGAACCTTTGTGAATTCGCACCAACCCGAAATTCACCAACCCAATCCATAATTCCAAAACAAAATGACCGCATAACCCGAGTCACCGTGAATACGCGCAAACCGATATTCACTACCTCCACCCCATAGTATAACCGAGGATGGCCGTACAACCCGATCCTTAGTGATTCCGAACTACCCGACATTCACTACCTCAAACTATGAGTCCAACCAACAGGGACAATCGTACAACTCGAAACATTGTGAATACGAATAACCCGATATTAACGTCCCAAACCACACACAAGGAATGGTACTCGCATTTCCCACCGGTACTCGCATTTCCCGATAATGTTATACCATGCCGATATAACACTACTCCCATCACAAATATCCATTAGTATACTTAACACCGTGTACACTAATTCCCCAGGTGATGTCTTGAACACCGCGACTAACCCACCCCCATGACAATGTGGTGTCTTGAACACCGCGACGATTCCACATGTCAATCAAAACCATGAGTGGTGCCTTGAACACCGCGACAATACTACTCGTTACTTAGAATGTGGTGTCTTGAACACTGCGATAATGCCACATTCATACCAAACAAATAAATACATTATATAAGTACACGCATAATTATTCCACTCACTTGGAAATCCTTGCACACGCATCACACGTACGTGTACACAACGCTACCACAATCGAGCAAGTATCATCTATATCGCACATAGGCACAACACAATAATTCTCTAAAAGAGAATCCGACACACACACGTCCCTTAACCGAGGGATCTCACCTTGCTCGTCAAACACGCCCATTATCTTTCAACGAGATTCGCCACATTATCACCTTGGTGATAATTCAATTGCAAAAATCATAAGTACAATTTAACCGAAATTGTACTCTTCCACAAATCGACCAAATCTAGGCCCCGTCACAAATTTCGGGTCCACTAAAACATCATTCGGAATCTCACACTAAAACCTCCTCGTGCGGGAGTGTAACTCCCCCACTTGGACATTACGTTCCATAACTGCATCTTGTACACTCGTACAATGCTACCAAAGGTAGACTTTACTAACAATTGGGTTCACACGACCCATCACCACATCTTGCTCCCACCTTGAGCACACGAAGGATTTAACCTATCCCTAAACACTTCGAACGAAGAGTTTACCACAAGTATACATACTTTTACTCTCGCAATTATCCAATTGCTAAAGTTTGTCAAATTCCCACCTAGTCACTCATGTACCTAAGGGTTTCTCTCCGGTACCCTAAGTACAATGTAACCACAACGCCATCGGAGTCGAACATCACGCTAGTAGGTATAAAAGAGGCACCTATCGTTGCGTCACGTAGACTCCTTCGCCAATCATACATCGAGATTCAAAACACTCGATCACAAAGGTTTCATTCACCTGACGAACCTCATGGTCCATCTACTTCAACACAAGAGCGAACACGCTCTAACATCCGAACACCAAAGCCCATATGCATGGCTTGGTAGAAACATTTCTCAAATACCAAGGAATGCTTGGTTGCACCAAGTCTTACGCCCTTCGCTCGCCAATCAAAACGTCACCATAAGGTACTCCCATTAGGAACGTCACCCATAACAATATCATGCACAACACAATGCATTTAACAAACCCGACGCATAGGCACATAAATAAGTATTCAAAGGACATTTTTATTAAAATGAAACGTACCTCATCGTCTCCTTACGGCATTCGCCGCCGCCAACTCAGGACAATCCGGCTTGCGATGTCCCTCCTTATGGCAATAGTAGCACATCCCGTCATCACTCCTCGGCATTGTGCATTCCCATAACTTGTGGCCCCTAACACCACAATTGAAACATCTAGGCGCATGAGAACTCGTCGTACCTTTCTCCACATTACCCATACTCGCACTCGCGCCCTTAGTTTTCTTACTTGGAGCATCATATGAATCAACCCTTCTCTTACTTGAAGGTTCACCAACCTTTGATCGCGAATACTATTCGAAACCCATAGCCATGTTGAATAACTCCGCAAAAGAGTTCACTTGGCCAACGCGAATTTTGCCCTGCAACTCATCATTCAAAGTCCGATAGAAATCTTCCATCAACATCCGATCATTCCCAATATACTCCGGGCAAAAACGAGCCTTCGACATAAAGGTCGTCTTTAGAGTATTCAAGTCCATCGATCTTTGTTGCAAATTTCGCAACTCATTTCGCATTTTCGACAAATCGGCTGAAGTCCGGAACTCCTTTAAGAATTCCTTCTTAAAATCGCCCCATGATAACTCCATAAACGGTTCACCACCGACAAGATCAATCTTACCATCCAACCAATCCTTTGCCCTTCCCCTCAACAAGCTAGTAGCTAGTCTTGTCCTCTTCTCGGGAGGGCATTCAATCATGCGAAAACACCCTTTGACATCCGAGATCCAAGTTATGCTTACCAAAGGATCCGGTTTCCCATCGTATATCGGAGGTTTAGTTCTCATGAAGCTCTTAAGACAAAGCTCCATGTCACTACTACTCCGAAATTCGGAATACCTCCTATCCATTCTTTCTTCCAACGCACCCATTTGCTCCGCAACGGCGGCCGCAACTCTAGTATTAAACTTCTCGTCATTCGCCTAGATCTCGTTTCGCGTCATCATTCTAAAGAATGCAAAACGATTAGTCCACGAACGTATAAAACCATACGCACAACACCGCCCCATCTTGCGCAACACCCGTCGTACATCACTTGTTTGACACGATTTGCACCCGTAATAAGGTTTGCAAGTCCTTATTACGCACACACGCCGTATCGACTCGTTAGTACAACGACCGCCTCGCTCGATGATATAAACCAACACAATGAATAATATATTAATAGAATCTACATATTAACATAAATGTTAGTCCATCTACAAACAAGGCACTAACTATAACCCGTTCCGACCCGTTCACCTACAAGTCCCGCAATAATTAAGCACACACAAAAGTCTAAGTCTAGGCACCTATCTCAAGTCGTCTAAATCCCTTACACCATGCTCTGATACCACTTGAAACAACCCAACCCGTATTTAAACCGGCCCGTAAATTTTTTTTCTTTAATACATTAATATTTAGGTCCCAATACACAATTTCCAAAACTTATTTTTATCAAAGTAAGCTCAACGAACTTAAAAAAACGTACAACAATAAGTTAAACTTCTTAATACAATAATACGCTAGTTAAATCATAAACCGGTTATAATCATTATGACCCGACTAGTTACGTTTACACAAAACTGAGCATGGTGATTTGGGACTACGCTACCCAAATCCTAATCGAGTGCAAAAGCAACATCTTCTAAAGTAACCTAGCCAAGATTTCTAATCCCCACGCTTACCCGAGCTGCCACCACGCGAACCTATAAAAATATCAACAACGAGAGGGTAAGCTAATGCTTAGTGAATGTAAAGATACTATACACATACATATGCATAAAATGGCTACGCATCACCAAGCATCAAAATAACACATACCGTCTCCACATGGTAAACAAAATACAAAAGAGCACAATACACAAAGTAGCTACACGCTACGTAATCGCCAAGCTAACGTCACAAGATTAGCTACAACACAACGATAAGTATATATGCGTATAACAAATATAATCAACAAAAACGATAAGGTTAACCCCTTAACCCGAACTACATGAAGGTCGGCCGAAATACCCGAGCCTTAGTGAATTCGCACTACCCGAGATTCACTTCCTTCACCACTTCTACAATCGAGGTTGACCGAACTACCCGAGCCTTAGTGAATTCGCACAACCCAAAATTCACCACCTCATCGCCAAGATGACCGAAACAACCCGAGTCATCATGAATCCGCACTAACCGAGATTCATTTTCCTCAACAACAAATGCTAGCAACCCATCGCCAAAAGGGTTATCCAAAACGCTAGCCAATTCACAACACCAAGGGTAAAAATCCACAATGCATAAGCGTATCACATGGCCCCGAAGTACAAGGCCTATTCTCCCACACGAACATAAACCCGAACAAGGGCCACCCTACACACACGCACCCATTTTACACATACATATATGCATAGTAAATTTACACTCATCTTGAAGTCTTGATGGATGCAACCGAACAATCCACAACTCGCCAATGGAATGTACCTATTCCATTATCACATAACAAATAACACAATTAGGGTGGATTTACAAACCAACCCAAAATCGACAACTAGTGCAATTTTGACCCAATTGCATTTTCAAGCTCAAACCGCGCCCAAACTATCCAATAATCACTAACACTAGTGACAATGGTCCTAATATGCCAATTTAACCCAAACACAAGTGTTAAACACTTGTCTTGCCCAATTTGACACCAAAACCCTAATTTTGACCCATTTCAAAATTAGTCAACCGAATGAACCCTAAAGGCTTCCAACACCTCAATAATCACTAAATACTAGTGACTACACCCATTTGAAAGTCTTACAAACTTACACTTGTTCACCAAACCCAAAACCCGCCAATAACAACAATAAGCCCGAATCTTGGTGTTAATCTTCAATTAACAACTGAATGGGTTCCATCTATGAACATACAAGCCAAAAGCCCCAAATTTGAATGACGAACACGAAAATGAAATTCAGAGTTAGAGCTTACCGCTAGTATCACCTTGTAGCTAAGAACGAGGAGAACAAACTTGTCTCTTACGCTTTCGATCAAAACCCGCTTCTTCCTTTCCAAAAATCCCTTTGAATAAATTGAGGTGTTTGAGTTTTTGAGAGAAAATGAAGAAGAAAAGGAAAAGATAAAAAGGAAATGAAATGGATGGATGAGATTAAGATCTCAAATCTGGCTCAAATGCAAAATGACCAAAATGCCCTTGAGCATCTTTTAAAATCACAAAATTGGTACCAGTCCGCCCAGATTGTCGCGCCGCGGCCTTAATCGTCGCGCCGTGACCTATAACGTATTCTGGTGGTTTCCTTAACATGCTTCCTGGAATTGAAATCAGCTGAATGCCGCGCCGCGGCACCCTTCTCCGCGCCACGAGATAAACCGTGGTCTGGTGCCCTTGTTTACATGTCTCCTGATCCTGATTCCAGTTAATTGTCGCGCCGCAGCCTCCTATGTCACGCCGCAACATACAACATGACGTGACTCATTTCCTCATATACAAGACTTTAACCCTCGAACATGTCCCGAAGCCTTCATACACCTATCGTACATACACGATACACCTATAAATCATATATGGGGAAAACAGGGTGTTACATAAGTCCTATGTTGGGATAGGTAGAGTCTAAATAGGCTCTCAACCCGTAACGTAAAATTGCATCTGGGTTCCCCGCATTCAATGCTTTAAAGAAAACACGGCGTAACTTATGGTCTCCCCAATGTGATATACCCCATCTATTAAAGGAAAGCCTTTTATAAACTAAAGCATGCCTGGAACGTCTTTCAAATGTTTGATAAACTAATTTCGCCATAAATAATTGTGCTGATGAACTCTGACCGACTCTAGGCAAGATTTCATCAATCATGTCCCCGGGTAGGTCTTCTAAAATATTCGGTTGTCTATCCTTAACGTCCATTGTGTGTTTTTATACTGTAAAATAGACGAGGATTAGATTCGTAAAAAAAATAATTAACAAACAATACAAGCAATTTTTACATATAACATGAAAATACAAGCACACTACAATACATATATTACACAACATGATTACAACTGTTTATTTCGACTCACTCGTTTCTTCCTCTTCGGATTTCGTTCGTTTCTCTAATATCCTAGGGATATATGGTGCTCCCCTAATACGAGCCGTTCTTTTCTCAAATGGTCTAGAAAAACCTGGTGGCTTAGTTGTTCCCGGGTTATAGTGAAAGTTTAAGAAATACGAGTGTTTACGGTACACCCCATCAGAGTACTTCATGTTAACATAAAGTTCATCGGTTTGGGCTCGGGTTTTTCTATTTTGATGCCTTTTCCCTTATTGTTTTCTTTTGCTTTTTCAAATTGGGTCGACGTAATTTCTATAACATCATCGGAATCCTCATCGGGATCCGATTCATCAGAAAACTGGTAATTTTCCCAATATTTTGCTTCCTTGGAGGAAACACCTTTGACCATTTTTAACTTTGGTCCATTGGTTAAAGATTTTCTTTTATTTAACCGTTTTTCTGTAGTTATTAATATTTCTTCCTCCGGAACCTTTTCTTCTTCTGGTTCCTCTTCTTCCGGTTCCTCCTCTTCCAGTTCTTCCTCGAGAATTTGTGAATCTTCCCAAAATATATTCGACTCTTCATTATTATTAGGTGAGTAGATGAGATTTGTACTAGATGTAGACATCTATCACATAATATCAAACATGTTAAGAGATTAATATATCACATAATATTTACATGTTAATAATATATAGTTTCCAACAAAAAGTGTTAAGCAATCGTTTTTAAAGAAAACACTGTCGAAGTCCAGACTAACTAATGCATCCTAACAAACTCAGTAAGACACACTAATGCAAATTTATGGTTCTCTAATACCAACGCTCGGATACCAACTGAAATGTCCCGTTCATATCGATTATAAACGTTCCATATTAATTGATTTCGTTGCGAAGTTTTGACCTCTATATGAGACGTTTTTCATAGACTGCATTCGATTTTAAAAGAAACCATAACCTTTATTTATCGATAAAGGTTTAAAAATATTATGACGATTATCAAATAATGATAATCTAAAATATAGCGTTTTCACACGACCATTACATAATGGTTTACAATAATATTACACAACAATATATGTCTTCGAATGCAGTTTTTAAACAATATTATACAAGCATGCTAACTCCAACTCTTGTCCATAAATTAGCATGCTGTAACAACCCAAACCATACCGCGTATAAAACCCCGTTAAATTTCATGACAAAAAAAAAAATTTGCTGTACCTGGCTGTTGCGCGACGCGCCCAGCATTTGCGCGGCGCGCAAAATGCTGCTGGGCAGCCCGCTGTCCCGAAACACTTTAAATACAAAAATGTTTGACTCGTTCCCGATGTTTTTAGTCCAAACGCTTTCAACCATACATTAATATATGTAAAACTAGCACATAACTAAGGTTTGAGCGAGTTTTACAAAGTAGGGCCCACACGTGCCCAAATTACCCTTTAAGTATCAAAATACAATTTTAGACCATAAGACTCTTAATACAAAACAAAGCCGAGCATGGCGATTGGGGATACGCTACCCAATCCTAATAAATCCAAAAGCAAGCCTTCTATGCAAACTATGCAAGTCCTCTAATCCTCGCGCTTACCCGAGCCACCAATCCACATGCGATCTATAAAAAGTGTCAACAACGAGAGGGTAAGCTAATGCTTAGTGAATGATAACATACTACATACATATATATGTATAAAATGAATACGCCACACAAAACAAATACCGCATACCGAAGCATCCAAGTATAAAGCATCTACACTAAGCATACCGTACGATCTAAGCAACGAGCTAATGATACAACACAAAAGATAGTCCACCAACGACAAGGTAAACATCGCCAAATAGCTACACCCGGAGGGTTAGCTACAACACAACAACACATTAATATAATACAATAATAATAATACGCAAGGTTAACCCCTTAACCTCAATCACACGAACATTGGCCGAACAACCCGAGCCTTGTGAATTCGCACAACCCGAAATTCACTTCTCAACCATAAGATGACCGAACAACCCGAGTCATCGTGAATCCGCACTACCCGAGATTCACTACCTCAAATAAGGTGACCGAACAACCCGAGTCACCATGAATCCGCACTACCCGAGATTCATTTCACAATACTAAAACCCACGGTCACGGGATTATAAAATCCACCACACAACCATATCAACCCTTCGCCATTAGGGTTATAACAACCAAATCACAACCAAGTGTGATAACGTGCACATGAACGTGTACTTCGCCAAAGATGGTCAACCAAGATGCACAAACGTGCCAATTGGACTCATACACAAGTCCTTCAAATCCACCTATATGTGAAGTGAGCTCTATAACCGAGAATCACTTCACCCGACCCGCACCCATCCTACACATACATATGCATATAGGATATTATCACTCACCTTGAAGTCTTGAAGAAGCTTCCAAGTGAATCCGCAACTTGCCAATGGAAGATACCTATTCCATTATCACAATTACAACAATACAATTAGGATGGATTTATAAACCACCCAATTCGACCCTTAGTGCAAATTCGACCCAAATGCACTTTCAAGTACAAACCGCGCCCAAAACTAATCAATAATCACTAACACGAGTGAGAATGGTCCTAATACATCCATTAAACCCGAACACAAGTGCCAAACACGTGTCATACCCATTTTGACACTTAAACCCTAATTTTGACCCATAAAGGTCAAAATCTCATCCTTTACAAGTTTTGACACCAAAACACATTTAACTTGGTTTAATACTTCAACTTAATCCATTTTAAGTTTATAAACCTCATTAAATCGCCAATCGGGTCATAGTCACCACCAAACCCTAATTTGACCCAAAGTCAAAGTTAGTCAACCAAACAACCTCCAATGGGTTCCAATACTTCCATAATCGCTAACTAAAGTGATTAAACTAAATTTCAAGTTCTAAACATGGCCAATTTGTTCACCAACCCAAAATCCACCAACAATTAACAATAAACCCGATTACTAGCATCACTAAACCCATTTCATCACCTAAAAGGGTATTACAACAAATTAACTCAAAACCCTAACTTGAATATCAAATTAAATAGATGAAATTCGGAGTTTGAGCTTACCAATACTATCACCGCGTAGCCGAGAACGAAAGGAACAACTTTAAAACCCGAGACTTTGAACGATTCGAGCTTCTTCCTCACCAAAACCTCCAATCTCTCTCTAAACTCTTACTCTCTCTCTTAAAATGGATGAAGATGATGAGTGGATGTGAAAGTGATCCACAACTGATCCAAACCAGCTCATATGCCTCACAAATCCGGCCTCAAGTGAAATTACCCATTTGCCCTTCATTTAAACCAAATAAAAACAAGGGATTCTGTCAGCAGCAAACGGCGCGGCGCGCCCCTACCCCGCGCGGCGCGCGACCTCTCTGAAACAGATTCTTTTTCATTTTAAACTTTATATAAATAATCCGCGAAACCCAATCTCGAACGTCTTAATACACGAACAAGCAAGATAAATATTCGGGTCTTACAACTCTCCCCCACTTAAACTCGATCACGCCCTCGTGATCCCTATCACTTAACCAAGTGGACCTCACCCTACGGTCCTCGACATAAGTCCCAATCCGACTTTCCTAAGCAATTCCTTCCCAACGAATCGCCTTCCACAACTAAATCGTCACCCGCGATTTATTCAAATCACTATCCGAGCACCAAAACCATGCTCATTCCCCAACATTGGGAAAAACTCAACCAATCTCGTACCAAGATATCGATCCCTTAGCGCACACTTACCGAGTACAACGCTAAAAACAGCCAAGTCTCAACCTAAGGTCAACAACCCGAAACGATGAAACCGAACCAAACGAATCCTTACGGATATCACCTAATCATTAAACATCCCTTGTAGTGCGCAATACGAGCAATACGCAACTACCGTAACAATACAATCCAACGGTTAGAAACCGATAGCGCCCAAAGCGGCTATGGGAACACAAATCCCAAGGTGTACGAAATCGTCCATCGTCACACCCGTAACAAACATGTGAGCGAAACACGGCTATCGCATCACTAATCATACCACGTGGTCCTCACGACCCCACCATCGACGCATAAAACGACCGATAGTTCCCACAACATGGTCCTTACGACCCCACCATTGGTGTATCAAACAACCAATAGATTACAACTCAACATGGCCGAAACAACCCGAGCCAAAACACATATGGAGGATGGTCGAAACAACCCGAACCTTAGTGAATTCGCACAACCCGAAATCCACCAACCCAATCCATATATCTCACAACGAAATGACCGCACAACCCGAGTCATCGTGAATACGCGCAAACCGATATTCACTACTACCACCACATAGTATAACCGAGGATGGCCGTACAACCCGAACCTTAGTGAATCCGAACTACCCGACATTCACTACCTCAAACTATGAGCCCAACCAACAGGGACATTCGTACTACCCGAAATATTGTGAATACGAACAACCCGATATTCACGTCCCACAACACTACCCTCTTGATGAAGTCAGCGGACCCCGAAGGTCATGCTCCACCAATCTCATTATCGGATGAAGTCAGCGGACCCGAAGATCATGCTTCACCGATCTCAATACCGGATGAAGTCAGCGGACCCGAAGATCATGCTTCACCGATCTCAACACCACGCTCATGACGAAGCCAGCGGACCCTAAAGATCATGCTCCATCAATCACGTACTCCCATGATGAAGTCAGCGGACCCTAAAGATCATGCTCCATCACGCAACCATACTATAATGAAGTCAGCGGACCCCGAAAGTCATGCTTCATTAATCATCAATACCACGATGAAGTCAGCGGACCCCGAAGGTCATGCTTCATCAACTACATACCATAATCGAGCAAGAACCACCTATATCAAACATAGGTACCGAACAAGAATTCTCCAAAAGAGAACCCGACACACACCTTCCTTAACCGAAGGATTTCACCTTGCTCACCAAACACGTCCATTATCTCTCAACGAGATTTATCACATTACCGCCTCGGTGGGATTCCAATCCAAACCATAAATACAATTTATCCGAAATCGCACTCTACCACGAATCGACCCAAAACTAGGTCTCGGTAAAAATTCCAGATCTACCAAAATCATCATCCGAAATATCACACTAACACTTTCCTCGCGCAGGAGTGCGACTCCCCCACTTGGAAACACGTTCCTATATCACAACTCGTACACCCGTACGATGCTACCAAAGGTAGACTTTACCAACAATTGGGTACACACGACCCATCACCACACCTTGCTCTAACCTTGAGCACCCGAAGGATTTCAATCAATCCTTAAACACTTCGAACGAAAAGTGTACCACGATTACACAAACCATACCCTCGCAATTATCCAATTGCTTTAGTTTGTCAAGTTTCAACCTAGTCACTCATGTACTTAAGGGTTTCTCCCGGTACCCTAAGTACAATGTAACCATAACACAATCGGAGTCGACACCACGCTAGTAGGTATAAAAGAGGCACCTAATGTCGCGTCATAAAGACTCCATTACCAACACACATCGAGATTTTAAACACTCGGCCTCAAAGGTTCCAATCACCCGACGAACCTCATGGTTCATCACTTCAACACCAAAAGCGAACACGCGCTAAACAATCGAACACCAAAACCATTTCCGTGGCTTGGTAGTAACATTCCCCAAATACTAAGGAATGCTTGGTTACACCAAGTCTTACGCCCTTCGTCCAACAACCAAACATCTCCATAGGGTACTTCCGTTAGGAACGTCACCCTGAACCATAACATGCAAATCACTATGCAATTAACAAGTCCGAACATAAACGCCACATAAATAAATATTCAAAGACATATTTATCAAAACGAAACGTACCTCAACGTCTCCTTGCGGCATTCGCCGCCGCCAACTCGGGACAATCCGGCTTGCGATGTCCCTCTTTATGACAATAGTAGCACATTCCGTCATCATTTCTCGGCATTGTGCATTCCCACAACTTGTGACCCCTAACGCCACAATTGAAACACCTAGGCGCACGAGAATCCACCGCGCCCTTTACCACATTACTCGTACTCGCACTCGGACCCTTAGTCCTCTTACTCGGAGCACCATAAGAAACAACCCTTCCCTCACTTGAAGGTTCGCCCTTTTTTGATCGCGTATAAGACTCGAAACCTCTAGCCACCGCAAATAACTCCGCAAACGACTTCGCGTAACCCCGGCTAATTTTGCTTTTCAAGTCATCGCTCAAAGTTCGATAGAAATCCTCCATCAACAAACGATCGTTCCCCAAATATTCCGGGCAAAAACGAGCCTTCGACATAAAAGTCGTCTTTAAAGTATTCAAGTCCATAGAACCCTGTTGCAAATTTCGCAACTCACAACGCAATTCCGATAAATCGGCTGAAGTTCGGAACTCCTCGAAGAATTCCTCCTTAAATTCATCCCATGATAACGCCATAAACGTCTCACCACCGACAAGATCAATCTTGCCATCCAACCAATCCTTCGCCCTACCTCGCAACAAACTAGTAGCGAGTCTCGTCTTTTTCTCGGGTGGGCATTCCATAGTACGAAAACACCCTTCGACATCCGAAACCCAAGTCGTACTCACCAAAGGATCCGGCTTCCCATCATACATCGGGGGTCTAGTCCTCATGAAGCTCTTAAGACAACGCTCCATTTCACCCCTATTTTGGAATTCGGAATACTTCCCATCCATTTCTTCTCGAAACGCTCTCATTTGCTCCGCAACGGCGGCCGCAACTCTAGCGTTAAATTCCGTGTCATTCGTCTCGGTCTCGTTTCGCGTCGTCATTCTAAAGAATGCAAAACGATTAGTCCACGCACATATAAAACGACACGCACAACACCACCCCATCTTGCTAAACACTCGTCGTACATCACTCGTTAGACACGATTTGCACCCGTAATAAGGTCTGCAAGTTCTTATTACGCACGCACGCCGCATCGACTCGTTAGTACAACGACCGCCTCGCTCGATGCTATAAACAAACACAAACAAAATTCTACGCGATAGAAGCACACGCGAGAATTACCCCACAACACAAATAATATATTAATAATATCTGCATTACTAATATAAACGTTAGTCAACCTATAAACAAGGCACTAACTAAACCCGTTCCTGACCCGTAATCCTACAAGTCCCGCAACAAATTACGCGCACACAAAAGTCTAAGTCTAGGCACCTATCTCAAGTCACCTAAATCCCTTAGACCATGCTCTGATACCACTTGTAACAACCCAAACCATACCGCGTATAAAACCCCGTTAAATTTCATGACAAAAAAAAAAAATTTGCTGTACCTGGCTGTTGCGCGACGCGCCCAGCATTTGCGCGGCGCGCAAAATGCTGCTGGGCAGCCCGCTGTCCCGAAACACTTTAAATACAAAAATGTTTGACTCGTTCCCGATGTTTTTAGTCCAAACGCTTTCAACCATACATTAATATATGTAAAACTAGCACATAACTAAGGTTTGAGCGAGTTTTACAAAGTAGGGCCCACACGTGCCCAAATTACCCTTTAAGTATCAAAATACAATTTTAGACCATAAGACTCTTAATACAAAACAAAGCCGAGCATGGCGATTGGGGATACGCTACCCAATCCTAATAAATCCAAAAGCAAGCCTTCTATGCAAACTATGCAAGTCCTCTAATCCTCGCGCTTACCCGAGCCACCAATCCACATGCGATCTATAAAAAGTGTCAACAACGAGAGGGTAAGCTAATGCTTAGTGAATGATAACATACTACATACATATATATGTATAAAATGAATACGCCACACAAAACAAATACCGCATACCGAAGCATCCAAGTATAAAGCATCTACACTAAGCATACCGTACGATCTAAGCAACGAGCTAATGATACAACACAAAAGATAGTCCACCAACGACAAGGTAAACATCGCCAAATAGCTACACCCGGAGGGTTAGCTACAACACAACAACACATTAATATAATACAATAATAATAATACACAAGGTTAACCCCTTAACCTCAATCACACGAACATTGGCCGAACAACCCGAGCCTTGTGAATTCGCACAACCCGAAATTCACTTCTCAACCATAAGATGACCGAACAACCCGAGTCATCGTGAATCCGCACTACCCGAGATTCACTACCTCAAATAAGGTGACCGAACAACCCGAGTCACCATGAATCCGCACTACCCGAGATTCATTTCACAATACTAAAACCCACGGTCACGGGATTATAAAATCCACCACACAACCATATCAACCCTTCGCCATTAGGGTTATAACAACCAAATCACAACCAAGTGTGATAACGTGCACATGAACGTGTACTTCGCCAAAGATGGTCAACCAAGATGCACAAACGTGCCAATTGGACTCATACACAAGTCCTTCAAATCCACCTATATGTGAAGTGAGCTCTATAACCGAGAATCACTTCACCCGACCCGCACCCATCCTACACATACATATGCATATAGGATATTATCACTCACCTTGAAGTCTTGAAGAAGCTTCCAAGTGAATCCGCAACTTGCCAATGGAAGATACCTATTCCATTATCACAATTACAACAATACAATTAGGATGGATTTATAAACCACCCAATTCGACCCTTAGTGCAAATTCGACCCAAATGCACTTTCAAGTACAAACCGCGCCCAAAACTAATCAATAATCACTAACACGAGTGAGAATGGTCCTAATACATCCATTAAACCCGAACACAAGTGCCAAACACGTGTCATACCCATTTTGACACTTAAACCCTAATTTTGACCCATAAAGGTCAAAATCTCATCCTTTACAAGTTTTGACACCAAAACACATTTAACTTGGTTTAATACTTCAACTTAATCCATTTTAAGTTTATAAACCTCATTAAATCGCCAATCGGGTCATAGTCACCACCAAACCCTAATTTGACCCAAAGTCAAAGTTAGTCAACCAAACAACCTCCAATGGGTTCCAATACTTCCATAATCGCTAACTAAAGTGATTAAACTAAATTTCAAGTTCTAAACATGGCCAATTTGTTCACCAACCCAAAATCCACCAACAATTAACAATAAACCCGATTACTAGCATCACTAAACCCATTTCATCACCTAAAAGGGTATTACAACAAATTAACTCAAAACCCTAACTTGAATATCAAATTAAATAGATGAAATTCGGAGTTTGAGCTTACCAATACTATCACCGCGTAGCCGAGAACGAAAGGAACAACTTTAAAACCCGAGACTTTGAACGATTCGAGCTTCTTCCTCACCAAAACCTCCAATCTCTCTCTAAACTCTTACTCTCTCTCTTAAAATGGATGAAGATGATGAGTGGATGTGAAAGTGATCCACAACTGATCCAAACCAGCTCATATGCCTCACAAATCCGGCCTCAAGTGAAATTACCCATTTGCCCTTCATTTAAACCAAATAAAAACAAGGGATTCTGTCAGCAGCAAACGGCGCGGCGCGCCCCTACCCCGCGCGGCGCGCGACCTCTCTGAAACAGATTCTTTTTCATTTTAAACTTTATATAAATAATCCGCGAAACCCAATCTCGAACGTCTTAATACACGAACAAGCAAGATAAATATTCGGGTCTTACACATGCAACAGCGAAAGCTCTTAATAATCACCTGAGAATAAACATGCTTAAAACGTCAACAAAATGTTGGCGAGTTATAGGTTTAACCTATATATTTATCAAATCGTATTAATAGACCACAAGAATTTCAATTTCCATTTCTCAATAACATGCAAACTGCATAAAAATCATTCATATGATGAACACCTGGTAACCGACCTTAACAGGATGCATATAGAATATCCCCATCATTCCGGGACTCTCATCGGACATGATAAATCGAAGTACTAAAGCATCCGTAACTCGGATGAGGCTTGTTGGGCCAAATAGATCTATCTTTAGGATTCGCGTCAATTGGTGGCAATTATAATAAACACCAATTCTTAGGCTACCAAGCTAAAAAGGGGCATATTCGGTTCGATAATTCAACATAGAATGTAATTTTTTTGATCACTTGTGTCTATTTTGAAGGGACCCGTTCATATTGATTATAAACGATTCACAATAGTTGATTACATCGTGAGGTACTTGACCTCTATATGATACATTTTACAAACATTGCATTCGTTTTTAAAAGACAAACTTTCATTACATCGAAAGTTGACAGCATGCATACCATTTCATAATATATCCAACTATAATTGACTTAATAATTATCTTGATGAACTCAACGACTCGAATGCAACGTCTTTTGAAATATGTCATGAATGACTCCAAGTAATATCTCTAAAATGAGCAAATGCACAGCGGAAGATTTTTTTCATACCAGAGAATAAACATGCTATCAAGTGTCAACCAAAAGGTTGGGGAGTTCATTAGTTTATCATAATCAATCATTTCCATAATTTTAATAGACCACAAGATTTTCATTTTCTTTTCTCATAAATATACATCTCATATCAGGCATTTCGCAAACTTCATAGAGATAAAAATCATTCATATGGTGAACACCTGGTAACCGACATTAACAAGATGCATATAGAATATCCCCATCATTCCGGGACACCCATCGGACATGATAAAATCGAAGTACTAAAGCATTCCAAATTCCAGAATGGGGCTTGTTAGGCCCAATAGATCTATCTTTAGGATTCGCGTCAATTAGGGGTGCACTAATTCTCAAAATTAGTGATCTTCCCTAATTCTTAGATTACCAGGCTAAAAGGGGCATATTCGGCTTCGATCCATTCAACCATATAATGTAGTTTCGATTACTTGTGTCTATGTCGTAAAACATTTAAAAGGCGCATGTATTCTCAGTCCCAAAAATATATATTGCAAAAGCATTTAAAAAGGGAGTAATGAAACTCTCAACACGATATTTTGTATTAAAAATATGCATACGACGAAACTGAACAATGCAGGGTTGGCCTCGGATTCACGAACCTATATCATTTATATATATATTAACACATATAATGGTAATTGAACAAACTTATATATATATATATATATATATATATATATATATATATATATATATATATATATATATATATATATATATATATATATATATATATATATATATATATATATATATATATATATATATATATATATATATTAGTGATATAAATTTTATATTAATAACTTATAGATTTTCTTAATAAACTAAATATATTTTTTATATATTATTTTTGTTAAGTTATAGGCATTATGTATAGTTTTATATATCTAATAGTTATTTGATAAAATAATATTAATAATATTATATAAAAGTTGTATTATTCTTATAATAATAGTAATTGTAAATATACTTACTAATAATAATAATTATAGTAATAATAATGAAATTTTAATAATAATGTTAATTTTTAATACTAATGATTCTTTTAGTAATAATAATATTAATAAAAATGAAACACTTATAATACTAATAATAATGATAATACTAATAATGATAAATAAAAATGATAGTTTTAATAAAAACGATAATTTTAACAATAATAATAATTTTAATAAAAATGATAATTTTATTAAAAATGATAATTTTGATAACCTTAATTATAACGATACTTATAATGAAAATGATAATGAAAATAATAATTTTGATAATGATACTTAATACCTAATAATAATAATAATAATAATAATAATACTAATAATAATAATACTAATAATAATTATAATATTAGTAATAATAATAATAACCATAATATTTATTGTAATAATATTTTTTAATTTTAATGACTATAATAATGATTAATAATAATAATAATAATAATAATAATAATAATAATAATAATAATAATAATAATAATAATAATAATAATAATAATAATAATAATAATAATACTAATAATAATATCTTATTTAGATCATGACTTAGTCGTAGTTTTACCCATTTTCATATTTGTATTTATAATCAATATGTACATAATTATAATCCTTACAATCTTTTTTATCATAAATAATAATAATACTTATTAATGATAATAACCTAACTCATAATGATAAATAAGATATTAATAACAATGAATAACATAATGATAAAAATAATTAATAATAATAATAATAATAATAATAATAATAATAAGAATAATAATAATAATAATAATAATAATAATAATAATAATAATAATAATAATAATAATAATAATAATAATAATAATTTTAGAAATTGAAAAACTACGTTAAATGAGCCCTTTTAAAAAATGCACCACGCCAGACTTGAACCCGAGACCTCTTGATAACTCATCAAACACACAAACCACTTAACCAATTCTATTTTTTCTGATTTATACCCACTTCACTTAAATATAAACCGTAAATACTAATAATGTATTCATCTCCTTCATATAGCAAGTCGACCAGGATCAATTCTAACTATCACCAATTTATTTAATTATTTTTAGGACTAGAATTTAGTACAGAAATGATTTAGTGATTTGACTAAATTAATTAAAACAGAAAAAATAAGAAATTGGAACAGACTAAATAAAATGCGTATGAACACTCAAGAACTCCAATCAGGATTTTGAAATTGGGATTGTTTTAGACCACGAATCCTTCACAAAATAGTTTCTAAATCAATCCCATAAACTTTCTGGGTCGTCAATTAAACTTGAAACATTAAAATAAGTTTGAATTTCACCAAGAACGCTCTAGTTGACTTTTTGAGATAAAAGTTTGACTCGTAAGATCGTACTTGATATTTGGAATTGGGATTTGAATTTTTACAGATAGTTTAACCATGGGATTCCTAACAGAACTACATTTAAATATTTTGAAATTCCATTCGAATTTAAGTTTTTAAATAAAAGGTAACAAGAACAGGGGTACGAAGGAGTTCATGGTTTTTTTTTCTGTTTTGATTTCTTAATTAAAATCAGATACCAATAATTGTGATTGACTAGGATAATGTGAGGTTGAAAGTTTTCACTTAATTAATACAATTGCTTGACATATAGCAGATGAATTTGTCGACAGGAGTTCACAGGAAACGAATAAAATAAAAGAAATAGAAAAGGATGTTCAACAGATTTTGTATTTTGAATCTGTGATATATTCGACTAGTAACCAGGATCTGTGACAGAAAACAAATTTGATTATAGTATGACTGTGATGTGCAACGGAATTGAAAGAAAAAAAAAAATTCATACGTAATCAGTTTATCAAGATTTTTTTTCTGATTTTAATAATTATTTTTAATTAAAATTATTACTAATAATTATATAAATATATGGATAATTTCATTAATAATATAAAAATACTAATATTAATAGTAATTAATAATCCTAACAACATTGATAATAAAAATAATTATTTATGACACTCATAAATATGTTATTATTACTGATAATAATAATAATAATAATAATAATAATAATAATAATAATAATAATAATAATAATAATAATAATAATAATAATAATAATAATAATAATAATAATAATAATAATAATAATAATAATAATAATAATAATAATAATAATAATAATAATTTGTATTGTATTTATAATAGTATTTATAGTATTAATAATGATTTTAATGATAATGGTAACTATAAAAGAAATGAAAAATGATAATCTTAATAATAACTAAATTCATAATTCTTATTATTAATTATAATAATATTGATATCAATATTAATTTTAATATTTATTTTTATAATATATCACTACATTTTAATTTGTAAGTATCTTTTATATATATATATATATATATATATATATATATATATATATATATATATATATATATATATATATATATATATATATATATATTACATTTTATTAATTATAATATTTAACATATATCGAATATTAAATTTATACGTAGTAATATAATATTAATATATAATATGTGTTTGCACATTATATTATAATATATATGTAAGTATGAAAATATTAATAAAGTTTTATATATACAAGCCTTATATGTTTATTTAAAATATTCTGTTATTTTATAACAGAAATAGATATTATAATTTCAACACATAACATTTATACTTTATATATTTTACAACATTTTTATGATAATAATTATGTATAGAAATCATATATATATATATATATATATATATATATATATATATATATATATATATATATATATATATATATATATATATATATATATATATATATATATATATATATATATATATATATATATATATATATATATATATATATATATACATATACATATACATATATTCAAACTACCATGTTTAATATTATGTTTCAATATTCCCGATTATAGATTGAAATAATTAAACTCAGAATATATCATTTAATACTTTGTAAATTTCATTTTTATATATCTATTCACATCTAATCAAAAACAACTGTTCGTGAATCGTCGGAAGTAATCAAATGTCAAACAAATATATTAAAATAGTTCAAAAATTTTGAGACTCAACTTTACAGACTTTGCTTATCATATCGAAATCATATTAAGATTAAAGTTTAAATTTGATCGAAAATTTCCGGGTCGTCACATATTTCGTAAAATATTTAAAAAACTGCATGTTTTCTCATCCCAAAAATGATACATTTTAAAAGTGTGACTATAACGCACTTTCACAGATTTTTACTTTGCCGGAAATAAGACTTGACCACTGGTCGACTCACGAACCTATAACAAGTATATACATATATATCAAAGTATGATCGAAATATATTTACAACATTTTTATTACTTTTTAATGATTTAAGTTTGTTGAGTTAAGAGTCCAACGTTAGTAATCTACAACTAGTTGTCCACAGTTAGTAGTAAATAAATAAATCAATATATATTATCTCGAATCAATCCACGACCCAGTGTATACAAGTCTCGGGCTAGATCACAACTCAAAGTATATATATTATTTTGGAATCAACCTCAACCATGTATAGCTAACTCGAGCATTACTGCATATAGAGTGTCTATGGTTGTTCCCAAATAATATATATAGATGGGTCGATATGATATGTCAAAACATTGTATACGTATCTATGGTATCCCAAGATTACATAATATATTTTAGAATACATGTATAATACAATATAAGTTAGTTAAGTTATGATTTGTATAGATTTGTTACAAATTTCACGTAGCTACAATAAGTAAAATTATCCAATCTTGTTTTACCCATAACGTCTTCGTTTTAAATCCGTTTTGAGTGATTCAAGTTGCTATAGTTTCATAATGAACTGAAATTTATGAAACTAAACAGACAAGGTATAAGTTTATAGTGATAAATATAGGTTACAAGTCAATTTTGTAAGAGGTAGTCATTTTCAGTCGAAAAACGACGTCTTGATGACCATTTTGAAAAACATATTTCCATTTTGAGTTTAACCATTATTTTTTGATATAGTTTCATGTTCATAATAAAAATCATTTTCAAAGATGAACAACTTTTAAATCAAAGTTTATCATAGTTTTTAATTATCTAACCCAAAACAGCCCGCGGTGTTACTTCGACGGCGCATGTCCGATTTTACGGTGTTCATCGTGTTTCCAGGTTTTAAATCATTAAGTTAGCATATCATATAGATATAGAACATGTGTTTATTTGATTTTAAAAGTCAAGTTAGAAGGATTAACTTTGTTTGCGAACAAGTTTAGAATTAACTAAACTATGTTCTAGTGATTACAAGTTTAAATCTTCGACTAAGAGAGTTATATATATATATATATGAATCTAATGATGTTATTAACATAATTACTACCTCAAGTTTAGTAGGTAAACCTACTGGAAGTGACAAAAATTGATCTAGCTTCAAAGGATTCTTGAATGGCTTGAAAGTTCTTGGAGTAGAATCATGACACAAAAACAAGTTCAAGTAAGATTTTTACTCGAATTAAGATAGTTTATAGTTATAGAAATTGAATCAAAGTTTGAATATGAATATTACCTTGAATTAGAGAGATAACCTACTATAAATAACAAAGGTTTCTTGATCCTAGATGATAGCTTGGAATGGATTAGAATGTTTGGAAGTAGACTTGTAAACTTGAAAGTGTCCTTGAAGTTTACTTGAGTAGTTATTTTGAAAGTTGATCTAGGTTAGGATTTATGAACTAGATTGAACTAGATTTTGTTGAAAGTGATGAAGAACACTTAGAACATTAAGAGAGAACAAGAGAGAGATGTGTTTGATGCATGAATGTTGACAAATGAAAGTGATAATGGTGATGGTGAAAACGTGAACTAGCATGCCATATAAGGTTCCATTTAGTTTGTATTTTTGTTAGATATTTCATGCTTGTTGCCAAATGATGGTTCCCACATGTTTAGGTGACTCACAAGGGCTGATAATAGCTGAATTATTATGTGTATATACCAATAGTATATACATCTAGGAGCTGGGTATTGTACGAGTACGAATACATGTGCATACGAGTAGAATTGTTGATGAAAATGAATGAGAATGCAATTGTAAGCATTTTTGTTAAGTAGAAGTACTTTGATATGTGTCATGGATTCTTTCAAAAGTGTTCTAATACATCTTAATATACTACATGTATATACATTTTAACTGAGTCGTTAAGTCATCGTTAGTCGTTACATGTAAATGTTGTTTTGAAACCTTTAAGTTAACGATCTCATTTAATGTAGTTAATTCATTGTTATTATACTTAAATGAGATGTTAAATTCTTATGTTAACATGATAACATGGTGTGTATATATATAT
This sequence comes from Rutidosis leptorrhynchoides, assembly GCF_046630445.1. NCBI lineage: Eukaryota > Viridiplantae > Streptophyta > Magnoliopsida > Asterales > Asteraceae > Rutidosis > Rutidosis leptorrhynchoides. The sequence continues at coordinate 144,865,034 of NC_092342.1, forward strand.
ATATATATATATATATATATATATATATATATATATATATATATATATATATATATATATATATATATATGTATATATGTTAAAATACATTTACAACGATAATCGTTATATATATATATATATATATATATATATATATATATATATATATATATATATATATATTGTTTCGAAACTCTTAAGTTAGTAGTCTTGTTTTACATATGTAGTTTGCTGTTAACACCCTTAATGATATATTTAATTATCATTTTATCATGTTAAACATAGTGTAACAATATCTTAATATGATTCATATGTATTTAGTAAGACGTTGTTATAACGATAATCGTTATATATATCGTTTCGAGTTTCTTACTTCAATAATCTCGTTTTTATGTATATCACTCATTGTTAATATACTTAGTGAGATACTTACTTATCATGATCTCATGTTAATCATATATATATCCATATATATATCATCATGTAGTTTTTACAAGTTTTTAACGTTCGTGAATCGCCGGTCAACTTGGGTGGTCAATTGTCTATATGAAACTCATTTCAAATAATCAAGTCTTAACAAGTTTTATTGCTTAACATGTTGGAAACATTTAATCATGCAAATATAGTTTTCATTTAATATATATAATCATGGAAAAGTTCGGGTCACTACATATATATAAACAATGTATATTAAAAATAAATATTAAATGATTGTAATACTCATTTGATGTTCCGATTAATATTAAACAAGTTAAATTCGAACTTGTGTGATTTAAAATAAACAGTGATCCGAAAATAAATTTTTATAAACTATAGCTTTATTAAATATACATTTAGAATCTATTTGTTAAGTTTTTACACTTAGTACATTTTACTTGGGGTTGAGGGCTAAAAATTAGTTTAATTTTTATCTACTCATTTATTGATCAATTTTATACCATAACGATTAGAATAATTAAAGATAGTTAATTTAAAAATATGAGATTTTTCAGAGACATTTATCCGCCACTGTATAACGACGGACTACGAATCATCACCCGTGTAAAACCGATGGCAGAGTAATAAGATAATTAACTCGTGAATGTGATATATCCATCAAGATCTTTGTATTTGTTCTTTTGTCATAATCTCTAAATCTATATATGTACATACACATATGTCATAGATATAAAACAAATCACTTAATATTGGATCCGTGAAAACGTCGGTAGTAACCTTCCAAAATCTTAGGTTACTTAATTCCTCGTACAGTGTTTTCATCTTTTCTATGTTGGCTACTAACTGAGTATAATTATTATTAATAGACTTAATGTTTTTCTTTTACAACCTAACTATCTATTATATATAAACATACATTACATATGCAGATAGAGAGAAACTTAAACTAATCAACTTCCTTTCTTCTTCCTCTATAACCCATCTTTACATCTATATATTTGTGTATGAAATCATTCCTTCCATCACCACCATAATCATCGAACTATCTTGCTCTTATACGATAACCATCTTCAACAATCATCACTCATCAACATCATCATCTTCTTCGATGATCACCATCACAAGACCTACTTGTTTAACTTGCATATTACAAACCCACCATAACACCATAAACCTCTATAACCATCATCGAACAACAACAATCATCACCTTGGAAACCTCATCTCTTTCATTGCTGTTAATTGCTCGCTGCTATATATTCCTGTTTTCCCATCACCCTAAAAAGACCACTAGCGAATATCCAAGTAAGACTATTGCTATAACTCACGTGTTTTTATTTCTGTTTGAACTTGAGATACCACCACCATTCTTGAACCTACAATCACTACACAATCACCATCTCAACTAAGATCATCTATTGTTACTGCATTTTATTTATTTATTTATTTAATTTATCTCCTTAAATTCGTGAAACTCACACAACAAGATAATCTACTAATACTTGCTATTTTGATAGAAATCCACGATTTCTACTAGCATATGATGTTTCCTGTATTTAATCCGAGTGACCATCGAACTCATGAGACAATTGTAACATCCCGCCTTTTTCCGTTTACTTTTTCGTTTAACTATTTTAAATTCCGTTATATGTTTATAACATCTCCCATTAATACGCGTTTTAAAAATATCTCGTTTAGGTAAATCACGCACCCACAACCGAACTTGAGGGACTAGTTTCACCAAAGTGCCAAAGAGGTGACTAACATTTGACTAGTCAACCCCACCTCCCATCTTTTTCATTTCCATTTTCCTTTTCTTTTACTACTTCCCTATTTTCTTTCAATTCTCCAATTTGAAGATTCATCATCTAAATCCGTTCAAGCAAGCATCAATCAAAACAAATTACATATTTGGAATCCTTACAACTTCCTCTTCGATTCCATACAGATTTCATTACATTTGGGTAACTTTCTAAAATCACTAGATTTGGTGTTCTTGATGTTTTTAAGTTATAAAGTTGTTAATTAGTGTCTATGGCTCAAGTCTAACATGACTATATGATTTATATGTTCGATTTTGTTATTTGAAGTAACTAGCATGAACATAAACTTCGGTGTGTTTGATTTGGTGATTTGGTTGTTTGAATGATGTTAAATGTTATAAATGCATGTATTAAATGTGTTCCTAACATCACTAGCTTCAATTTGATGTGTAGGTTGCTTGAGAAAACTCCATAAACTTGATTAGTGATTTTGGTGAATTTGAGTTAGGGTTTGATAAGCTTGAAATGAATATTTGATGCATTGAGTGCCATGAATTATTGTTAGTAAGTAGTTAGTTGTATTGTATGCTTGATTATCTACAAAACGGCATGTTTTATGTATGCATTAAATGCCCGAGTCATAAATGTGCACTTGTAAAATTTGAAGTATGAAATGTGTGCATTGAATGATCATTTGATTTGAAAATTCGGTTATTGCAAATAATGTTTTCGGTTGGTGAAATGTGTTTAGTTGGGTTACTTGTCAAATTAGCTTTCTAACGATATAAGGTGCGAGTTCTAAGTGTTAGCGGTTTGTAATTTATGCTTGAAAGAGTTTTGATTTGGGACTTGAACAATTGAGACTGACCAGGTACCAGCACATGACCAATGCCGCGGCGCGGAAATCCTGGGTCGCAGCACGACCTAAGCCGTGTTCGAGGTTTTGTTTTCGTGGTCCATTTCACGTAAAATGTTTGGCATACTATGGACCTCCGATTCACATGAGACTTGTTCTAACATGCTTATATATGAAAATTTAGCACAGAAAAATAGTTTGGGACCCGACCCGAATGCGTTGACTTTTTCGTTGACTTTGACCGACCAAAGTTTGACTTTTTGTCAAACTTAACTGAATGATTATGCAATCTTTCTAACATGATCCTATACTTGTATCTTGCATGAAACTTGACAATTTGATTCACATGCTACATAATCGAGTCGTATTGAGCCATAGGACTAATTGAACATCTTTGACCAATCGTGACTATCGTTATTGATACAACCTATTTGTTTAGGTCGAGACTAGCATTGTTCTTGCACACGTTACTTGTTGAAGTAAATTTACATTCATACACTCAAGGTGAGATCATAGCCCCACTTTTCAAATACTTTTATACCTTTAAAATCGTGGGATGAGAAAACATATACATTACATACTTATATATACTTTTCACATGTGTATATATACTTTTCATACTTTGATACTTTGAATACTATACGAAAGCAAAGATACATACGAGTTAGAACGAAAATCCTCAAGTCCAATTATCATTAGTTACACTTATAGGGTGTAAGCAAGAAATTATGTTGTGTAGCCATGCGGGTTTGACGAACCCTCATTCAGATGAATGAAACGTACTTTCGATGTATAGTGTAGGTTCTAACACTATTATGCAAAGGTAAGATTCAGTTAAGCTTGATAATTGGGTGGTCGTGATACAAACACATCTTTTGAGATGTATACGCTTGATAAACGATTTATACTAAACCTTGTGATATACATATACTTTATGCATACAACTATGATTTCACCAACATTTTCGTTGACATATTCTTTTATGTTTTCTCAGGTCCTTGAATGCTTAATGATACATGCTTCCGCTCATTCTCTTTGATACTTGCATTGGATGTCGAGTATACTTGCATACGTGGAGCGTCTTTTGACTACTTTCAAATTGTGTCGCATATGTTTTATTTGTACTTTAAACTTTGTTATGTAACTAGTTGTCGAACTACTTTGTAAACCTTGAAACATCCATACTTATGAAATGAATGCGACATGTTTTCGGTCAAACGTTGTCTTAAAGACTTATGACCATGTAACGGGACCTAAGTAGTCAGCGCCATCAAACACGATTTGGTCGGGTCGCTACAACAATCACCCAACAAAATCACCGTTGTTTGTTTTCTGATCAATTCAAACACCATTGAAGCATCTGCAACCCACTTAGGATACGACTATTCCAGATACTACTCGATCCTTATGTTTCTACTCCTATATTCTGTTTCTAATCGATGTACATAGAACTATCTCCCTCATTCTCCCTCTCACTGCTAGAGCACTGTTTCCCCTTCTGTTTCATATCGAACCAGACCCACCACCACTTCTTGCTAACGTGCTCAAAAATAAGCTATTTGAACTGAAAACAAACCCAACTATATTACTGTTACTGACTGGGAACACCATCGCCACCCATACCATTGAAAACCACCAACCTAAAACACGTACGTGTTGCTACTGCAGTCGCTGCAAATCAACTGTTTTGTCACTGTTATGCTGTCGAAAACACCACCAAAATTGTGAACAAACTTCACCTTCCACTGCCCCTTTTAACCACCCAAGAATCACCATCACAAAACATTAAATCTTCTCCTGTTTCTATTTGATTCGAACAATCACAAGAACCCGTTACTGTTATTTATCTTTGATGTTTGTTGTTGCTATTATTTTGGATCGAACCAACTCAAAAACCTTTTGATATTCGCTGCTATCTACACTATTAAAATACCTGCAGATGATGATTCAATACGATGATAATGAGATGTGGGTTCGGCTGGTTATTAAAGAAAGAGAGAAAGTGGCCGACATTTGATATCGTGTTTGTTACTTTGAATAAAGAAAGAAAGGAAGGGATGTATATGTTTAGGGATTGTGAGATTATTGGTCACTGTTGTCGTTTATTATTTTTTTTTTTAAACCATGAACCAGGCCCAAGTATCTATGTTGTTGTTTGGTGCAATTGGGTTAGATTATATGGTTAGGATTGGACTTATATCTTGGGATTTATCTAAATAATAATGGACTCCCAAACCCATTTGTTATTAAGGGCAAGATATATATAGATGATGATGAATGAATGATAATTATGATGATACATTAGATGATGATAAAGATGATAATGATGGTATGTATATCATAACGATGATCATGATAAAAATGATGTGGATCGATGATGAGAGTAACAAATAGATTATGATGATGATGATGGATGTGTGATGACGAAAAGAAAATGAAAATAATAATGAATGATGATTTTTATGATTTTATGTTAATTCATGATGATGTTGATCGATTAAATTTTTTTAGAAGATGAAGATGATAAACGAAACAGAATGTTGGGATAAATAGAATTAAGATAGGAATTTAGACAGAAAGTCATGAAGCAGAAGAATGGTTAGGACTGTTTTCAGGTTAGCGGGACGTCGCTAGTTCAAACCCAGACTTGGGCATTTTTTTTATGGGCTACTTCATTGAGGTAGTTTACTTATTACTCCTTATTATTATTATTATTATTATTATTATTATTATTATTATTATTATTATTATTATTATTATTATTATTATTATTATTATTATTATTATTATTATTATTATTATTATTATTATTATTATTATTATTATTATTATTATTATTATTATTATTGTTATTATTAGTTATTATTATTATTAGATTATTACTAATATGAAGAACATAATTATTAGTATTGTTAATACAATTAATATTATTATCATTATTGTTAGTATTAGTAATATTATTATTATTATTATTATTATTATTATTATTATTATTATTATTATTATTATTATTATTATTATTATTATTATTATTATTATTATTATTATTATTATTATTATTATTATTATTATCATTTCTATTGAAATTATTATCTTTAGTATTAAAATAATTAATAAAATTATTGTTATTATTATTACTAACATTGATATTAGAATTAGCATTATTATTATTATTATCATTTAGGTTATTATTATTAGTATCATTATTGAAATTATTATTATTATTAATACCATTTATATTAAAAATTATCATTATCAAAAGTATCATTTTTATTATCACTATTATTGTTATTATTACAAATAAATATTATTTTACAAAAATACATTACAAACATATTAATATTATATATTACTAAATTTTTATGACATTAAGTAAGCTATATATAAAATATATTAATTAATATACAAAAATATTTTTATCATATATAAACCTTGAAATAAATTTCTATTTGTAATCTATTATGATAAATGATTAATATTATATTATTAAACTACTTTAATAAGTATTTACTATATTAATATTAATAAATGTAATATAGAAATAAATATTAACTACCTAAAATACATAGGATAAATATAACTTAATTAGTAATATGATATGTAAATTATTAATATATCAACTCGTTAGTTGTTATTATATGTGTTAATAAATATATAACTGATATAGGTTCGTGAATCCGAGGCCAACCCTGCATTGTTCAGTATCGTCATATGTATTTTTACTACAAAATACAGTATTGTGAGTTTCATTTGCTCCCTTTTTAAATGCTTTTGCAATATATATTTTTGGGACTGAGAATACATGCGCTGCTTTTATAAATGTTTTACGAAATAGACACAAGTAATCGACACTACATTCTATGGTTGGATTATCGAAATTGAATATCACCCTTTTAGCTTGGTAGCCTAAGAATTAGGGAACATACCCCCTAATTGACGTGAATCCTGAAATAGATCTATGGACTTTGACACGTCCCATCCGGGTTACGGATGCTTTTATACTTCGATTTTATATACAGATGAGTGTACCTGTATATTGGGGATATTCTAGATGCATTTGTTAATGTCGGTTAGCAGGTGTTCACCATATGAATGATTTTTAATTCGCAGGTTATGTGTACTATTTTGTACTCGGGTTACGTGTACAATTATATATCTGAAATCTTGTGGTCTATTAAAATGATGGAAATGAATGTTTATGATAAACTAATGAACTTACCAACCTTTTGGTTGACACTTTTAAGCATGTTTATTCTCAGGTATGAAAGAAATCTTCCGCTGAGCATTTGCTTATTTTAGAGATATTACTTGGAGTCACTCATGGCATATTTCAAAAGATGTTGCATTTGAGTCGTTGAGTTCATCAAGATTGACAATAAGTAATTCATAGTTTGGATATAGTATGGGATAGTGTGCATGCCTGTCAACTTTCATTATAATGAAAGTTTGTCTTTTAAAAACAAATGCAATGTTTGTAAAATGTATCATTTAGAGGTCAAATACCTCGTGATGAAATCAACTGTTGTGAATCATTTATAATGGATATGAACGGGTCCTTTCAGCACCAACTTTAGACCACCATTAATCAAAAAGCAAAAGTTGTCCCCCCTTGTCTCCCCCCAAACCCACGGCCAAAGGGCCTCCCCACCACCCCATCTCCCTATAAATACCAAGCAAATCTCACCCATTTCACACTTAATCTCATTCACATTTTACACACACTTACTCTCTAATTCTCTCTCTAGTCTTTCTCACTCTAAAAAGTGTAAGTTTTAAATTTTCTTCTTCTTCTTCTTCTTCTTCTTCTTCTTCTTCTTCTTCTTCTCTTCTCATTGTCAACATCATCATCATCATGCAAGGATCTAGCTTTTTAGCTTTTTGATCTTGTTATATATTATAGATTCAAACTTTGGTTTGAATCCTTCATGAACATGAAATATTCAAGCTTTCTAGCTTTGAATGTTCATTACTTTGTTGGATTTAGGTTTTCTAGCTCATAATTCTTTTATTTTGTTAAAAAGATCAAAACTTGTGTTTATGATCTTCATGTAGCTTGAAGATCTAGTCTTTTTCTTTGAGGATCTTCAAGAACATTAAAGATCCAAGCTTTTTAGCTTAGGGTTACATTATTTTGTTAAAGATCTTAGCTTTTAAGCTTATGGTCTTATTACTTTCATTAGATCTTAGCTCTTTAGCTTATGGTATGATTAATCTTGTAAAGATCCAAGCTTTCTAGCTTAGGGTTTTCTAAATACTTGAGATCTAAGTTATCATTGTAGATCTCACTTACTTGGAACTTTTTGTGATTGTTGTGATGATAAAGAACAAGTCTTCATCATCTCATATGATGAAGATGCATAAACTTGTGTAAAAAGGACAAAGGTTGAAGCTTTATTAGGTTTATGCAATAAAGAGGCAATCTTGATGTTCAAAACTTGTAGAATGTTAGCTTTTACTCTTAGTTGTGTATTTATGGTTGAAACTTGATCAAAGTGATGCTAAAATATCAAAGAGTTGTACACTTGAAGCTTACACGCATCAAGGATGAGAACCGTGATGAGTATCAAGTACCAAGTACCAAGAAACCCACTGGAGCACTTGTTTGCTGTTTTTCGGGATCTGATCAGGTTCCTAGGACTTCTAAAAAATGGATTTTCAGATAGTTCTTTTTGAGTAGATGACTTTTCATTTAGGCCTCGCCTAAATCCGATATACGGTTTAGGATTTATAGCCTTCCGAAAGTCACTACGCCGTTATAACGATGTGCTGAAAATTCTGACCTACTCGCACTTGAACCGTCGCCATGGTCAAATGACATCGAGTTAGGATCTTAAAATTGGATAGCGGTTAGAGGACTCACATACGGAGCCTTTTCCACTGAGCACACGTCTTTTTGTTTTGTATAGAGGTCGTAGCAGCTGTCCGAAGTCAGCCCTTTTGTTTCGATCTCTATTCTTGTTGAAAACTTACTTATTCTTTTACGTATGATGTTAATGATGATGATGATGATGATGATACTTAAGACTTAATTTATTCAATTTTAAACTTTTGGGGACAATATACTAACTTAGTGACCTTTGACTTAGGTTGACGACCTTTCGGACCGACTTACTACTTGCATACTTTTCATATCGACTTTACCACACATTCACTGTGAGTTATAGCTTCCCTTTTTACTTTACTATTTTTTGGACTGAGAATACATGAAATTTTTATGTTTTTACATACTAGACACGAGTACTTAAACTTTATATATGTGTGGGTGATATAACGGCACAAAGATTCCCCTTAGCACGGTAACGTTTAATCATTGGTTTTTGAACCGGTGAACGCGAATATTAGATATGGATCTATAGGATTTGACATCCCCACTCGGGCTAGTCGCGCTAGCATTTAATGGGTGTTTGATACTTCGAGGAAATACGCACTCGCCAAGTGTACTTTTAGGGGGTGATACTATTATTACGTTAAGTTAGTTACCGGGTGCCAACGTATAAGCATATACTTTTCATACTGTTTTGAATACGAAATCTCGTGGTCTACATTACATTACTGAATACAAACTATAGCTCACCAACATTCGTGTTGACTTTTAAGCGTGTATATCTCAGGTGCTTAGACGGTGTTGCTTCCACTGTTAGACTTGCTGTCTTGGTGTTATAGACTTGCTGTTACAGACTCGCTGTGTTAGACTTCCGCTGCATTACTTAGAGATGTCTCAATCATGGAACTTTTATTTTGCATTCGTAACTTTTGTTATTTTGAATAATGGCTTTGTAACGACCTTTGTGTCACGTTATCTTTTGTAAAACGTTATCTTTTCATGAATGCAAAACTTTTTTTAAAACAGCATGTAGTATTAGACCGTGTAATGGACCTGTTGTTGACGATTCGTACATGATGGTTTTCTACGGGTAGTCACACATATGTAGTGAACAACCAACACCACAAGGTTTTCTACTTAGTCAAATCTGTAAAAATAAATGTAATTAAATAGCTGACACAATCATAAGTGATCTAAAATTAAATGAGTACTTTCGTCGATTAAAAGTCAATCAACTGTTGTATAAACTGTCACGTCTGCCCACGCGCCTGCAGATGTCAGACTGTTTATTTTCTCTCTCCTCCATGCATGTAACCATTCGATGTAAAATTAATAAAAGAATTACATTCTTAATTAAATTTTCATTTTCCCAAGCCCTAACTTTGATTCTCTCTCGACTCTTCAAATTCTCAAACTTCAACCTTCATTTTCATCTTCAATCATCAAAAATGGCAGAACAAAATCAACCTGAACAACAAATCCCACAAAACTAAGAGGACAACAACAAAGGGAGGCACCTACTACACTATTTGTTCTCCACAACTACCTTGTTCCGGTGTCTGGTGCACCTGAACATCACCATCTTTGCCTCTTCATGGAAAATTATCCTCACACCATGGTTATTCCCCCCAACCGAGCAGGTTATGGCTATGAACCAATGGTGGAATATCTTCAACACTCACCCATCTCTTACGCCATCTTCGGTGTCCCATCAGCAGCATATCTGGCATGTATTGCAAGATTCTGGCATACCTGCTAACTCGACAAAATGCCAATGGGCAACGAGTGCATCACTGGTGTGGTCACAGAAGAAGATGTTTACTCAATCGCTCCAGGCATTATTCGAACAACTCTTGGTCTTCCCAAATGACCATGTGTGGCTTCTCCGACGAGTGAAAAATGCAGAAAGCGAGTAGTAAAATATATTGGTTTGGATGGCGATCTCACTCACTATAGTCCAAAGAGGAATAAGATGCCCCACTTCTGGAGTTATTTCTTTGGTGTCTTAACTCAGTGTATGAGTTCCAAAGCTGGAAGTTTTGATCAATTCTCAGATTTTGAGCTAACCATCGCTCATGGTCTCCTTTTCAATCAAAACATCGATTATGCTCATCATATATGTAGCGACTCGACAAAATCATCATTGACGATGCTGTCTACTTAGGTCCCGTTACGTGGTCATAAGTCTTTAACACAACGTTTGACCAAAAGTATGTCGCATTCATTACAAAAGTAAGGATGTTTCAAGGTTTACAAAGTAGTTCGACAACTAGTTACATTACGAAGTTTAAAGTACAATTGAAACATATGCGACTCAATTTAAGAATAAGTCAAAAGACGCTCCACGTATGCATGTATACTCAACATCCAAGCAAGTATCAAAAATAATGTGCGGAAGCATGTATCACCTAGGGTTCAAGGACCTGAGAAAACATATAGAAAACTATCAACGAAAAATGTTGGTGAAATCATAGGTGTAATAGTAACGTTGTTTTTGAACCACAAGATTTAATATAGTTAATTATCTAAATCATTTGTATTCCAAAAGTATGTTCGCGAGCTCCCAATTATCAAGACTTAACTGTTTAGTACCCTGTTACGTAGTGTTAGAACATACACTAAACTCGAAAATATATTTCATCCGCTAACGGTAGCGAACCGTCCGAATGAGGGCTCGTCAAGCCCAATGTGATCACATAACATAAGTTCACGTTTACACCCTACAAGTGTAACTAATGATAATTGAATTGAGGCTTTTCGTTCTAACTCGCTGTGGAATGTTTGTTTTCGTACTTGTGTTCAAAGCATAAAAGTATGATGCGTATATGTTTCTCATCCCATAGTTTAAAAGTAAAAGTTGTTGAAAAGGTGGGACTATGATCTCACCTTGAATGCAAGCGTATAAAAGTACTTCACAAGTAAACGTGTGCAAGAACGAATGCTAGTCTTGACCTAAACAAGTAGGTCGTATCAATAACGGTAAACATGTTAGGTCAAAGTGTTCAATTAGTCCTATGGCTCGTTACGACTCGATTATTATAGCATGTGAATTAAATTGTCAAGTTTCATGCAAGGTACAAGTATAAAAGCATGTTAGAATGATTGCATAAGTATTTGATTAAGTTTGGACAAAAGTCAACTTTGGTCAAGTCAAAGTCAACGAAAAAGTCAACACGTTCGGGTCGGTTCCTGAACTATTTTTCTGGGGTTTTTAATTATATATAAGCATGTTAGAACAAGTTACATGTGAATCGGAGGTGCGTAGCATAGCAAACATTTTTCGAAATTTGACAATATAGGTCAGTCCCTGAATGCGGCTTATGTCGCGCCGCGACCAAGGATTCAGCGCCGCGACAATCAATGTGAACTGGTGCCTGGCCAGTTTCAAATGTTCAAGTCTCAACCAAACTTCAATTAAGCACAATTCGCAAACCATAAACACTTAAAACGTATACCATACATCGTTGGTGATATGTCCCGTTCTTATTGATTAAAAACGTTCCATATTAATTGATTTCGTTGCGAGGTTTTGACCTCTATATGAGATGTTTTTCAAAGACTGCATTCATTTTTAAAACAAACCATAACCTTTATTTCATAAATAAAGGTTTAAAAAGCTTTACGTAGATTATCAAATAATGATAATCTAAAATATCCTGTTTACACACGACCATTACATAATGGTTTACAATACAAATATGTTACATCGAAATCAGTTTCTTGAATGCAGTTATTACACAATATCATACAAACATGGACTCCAAATCTTGTCCATATTTTAGTATGCAACAGCGGAAGCTCTTAGTATTCACCTGAGAATAAACATGCTTTAAACGTCAACAAAAATGTTGGTGAGTTATAGGTTTAACCTATATATATATATCAAATAGTAACAATTGACCACAAGATTTCATATTTCAATACACATCCCATACATAGAGATAAAAATCATTCATATGGTGAACACCTGGTAACCGACATTAACAAGATGCATATATAAGAATATCCCCATCATTCCGGGACACCCTTCGGATATGATATAAATTTTGAAGTACTAAAGCATCCGGTACTTTGGATGGGGTTTGTTAGGCCCAATAGATCTATCTTTAGGATTTGCGTCAATTAGGGTGTCTGTTCCCTAATTCTTAGATTACCAGACTTAATAAAAAGGGGCATATTCGATTTCGATAATTCAACCATAGAATGTAGTTTCACGTACTTGTGTCTATTTTGTAAATCATTTATAAAACCTGCATGTATTCTCATCCCAAAAATATTAGATTTTAAAAGTGGGACTATAACTCACTTTCACAGATTTTTACTTCGTCGGGAAGTAAGACTTAGCCACTGGTTGATTCACGAACCTATAACAATATATACATATATATCAAAGTATGTTCAAAATATATTTACAACACTTTTAATATATTTTGATGTTTTAAGTTTATTAAGTCAGCTGTCCTCGTTAGTAACCTACAACTAGTTGTCCACAGTTAGATGTACAGAAATAAATCGATAAATATTATCTTGAATCAATCCACGACCCAGTGTATACGTATCTCAGTATTGATCACAACTCAAACTATATATATTTTGGAATCAACCTCAACCCTGTATAGCTAACTCCAACATTCACATATAGAGTGTCTATGGTTGTTCCGAAATATATATAGATGTGTTGACATGATAGGTCGAAACATTGTATACGTGTCTATGGTATCTCAAGATTACATAATATACAATACTAGTTGATTAAGTTATGGTTGGAGTAGATTTGTTACCAATTTTCACGTAGCTAAAATGAGAAAAATTATCCAATCTTGTTTTACCCATAACTTCTTCATTTTAAATCCGTTTTGAGTGAATCAAATTGCTATGGTTTCATATTGAACTCTATTTTATGAATCTAAACATAAAAAGTATAGGTTTATTGTCAGAAAAATAAGTTACAAGTCATTTTTGTAAAGGTAGTCATTTCAGTCGAAAGAACGACATCTAGATGACCATTTTAGAAAACATACTTCCACCTTGAGTTTAACCATAATTTTTGGATATAGTTTCATGTTCATAATAAAAATAATTTTCCCAGAATAACAACTTTTAAATCAAAGTTTATCATAGTTTTTAATTAACTAACCCAAAACAGCCCGCGGTGTTACTACGACGGCGTAAATCCGGTTTTACGATGTTTTTTCGTGTTTCCAGGTTTTAAATCATTAAGTTAGCATATCATATAGATATAGAACATGTGTTTAGTTGATTTTAAAAGTCAAGTTAGAAGGATTAACTTTTATTTGAGAACAAGTTTAGAATTAACTAAACTATGTTCTAGTGATTACAAGTTTAAACCTTCGAATAAGATAGCTTTATATGTATGAATCGAATCATGTTATGAACATCATTACTACCTCAAGTTCCTGGAATAAACCTACTGGAAATGAGAAAAATAGATCTAGCTTTAAAGGATCCTTGGATGGCTTGAAAGTTCTTGAAGCAGAATCATGACACGAAAACAATTTCAAGTAAGATTTCCACTCGAAATAAGATTGTTATAGTTATAGAAATTGAATTAAAGTTTGAATATGATTATTACCTTGTATTAGAAAGATAACCTACTGTAAGTAACAAAGGTTTCTTGATCTTGGATGTGAAGGTTCTTCGTATGCCCGAGAGACATATTAAATTAATGTGGCTAATGTGTTATGATCCAAGTCAGGTCATACCCAATAACAAGCTTACCGACACCTTATGTGTATTTAATCTTAGCAATTGGATCGTTGATTAAATACGCGACACTTGAACTTTAAGAAAATGGCTTTCTTAAATTATTACTTGATGTATATTTATATGAATCATGGAATAATTTATATGATATGGATTTAATTATTTATAGGTTAAATAATTAATTAATTATGTTACATTTTATAAAATAGGTTTTATAAATGATGTAAACATAATAAATAAAATGGAAGTTTTATAAAATGTATTTTATAAATTAAGTTTTATAAAATGTAATTTTATAAAATAAATCCATTTTATTTAATATTAGTAGTGGCCTTGGAGTTGTGCATACACATGCTAGAGATGCCATTCCTTTGGTCATGCTTTTCCATATATCCATATACATGTTCCTTGACTTCTTGGAATAACATACATGCAATATACTTCAAAAAAACTGCACCAAACTCCTCCCATCTGCTGCTGTCCAGCCGTGACTTTTAGGGAAGAAAAGAGGGTTCAAAGTTTGGTTTTTGCAAGTATAATTCAAGTGTTTATAAATCCTAACTAAGGCTAGGTGTTGGTGCATAAGTTTGGGGTATAACTACTTGAGGTTTCATCCATTTGAAGCTCTATTCTTCATCATCATCTTCATCATCAACTACATAGCTTGGAGAAGGTATAATCTCTTATCTATCTTGTAGTTTGTAAGTATGTTTCACAACTTGATCCTAATTGGGATTTAACTTTAATTGGTTAAAGTTTAACAAGTCTAAAATTGGTAATTAACATGCTTCCGCTTTCTTAATTATAAAATGGTTTAAGTATATTATGAACTTGTTAAATCCCAACAATGGTATCTAGAGCCGAAGTTGATGGAATATGCTTCGAGATGATTTATTAAACCCACTATAATTTTGCATTCTATGAACATGCATGAAGTAGAATGTAAAATTTTCGGTTTTGGGTGGTTTGTCATTTTGGCCAAAATCACTTGTGATTCTGCATTCTGTATTGTCAATCACTTGTGATTCTGTACTGCCAATCACTTGTGATTCTGTACTGCCGATCACTTGTGATTCTGTACTGCCGATCACATGTGATTCTGGACTGCCGATCACTTGTGATTCTGTACTGCCGATCACTTGTGATTCTGTACTGCCAATCACTTGTGATTCTGTATTGCCTATCTCTTATGTAGTTAAAGTTCACAATCTAAGCCTTTACCTTGTGTTTGGTTGCATGCATGGTTGATTGATATTTATTCAATTGGTTTGTAATAATATTTATTCATTTGGCATGTAATAATTCATTTGGTTATGTAATTTATTTTATATTTGGTATGTAAAATAGATTAGGTTGTATTTCATTTTCTAGAAAAATGTATTAGGATACATATTTTGTAAAAAAATGAAGATACAAGATGATGAAGACTTGAAGAACACAAGGAGCATATGGATGCAAGGTTAAGTGGGAGATTTGAAATCTCCTACTTTGTATTATTACCCCTTAACCCGGTGACATTTGTTTTCGGCTAAACAAATGTCCACCAAAATGGCTAGATTGTGAACATACTTGTTTGGCAATGTGGTTGTTTGTTTGTTTATTGTATTGTATGTTTGGTTGATACAATTAATCACAAGATAACAACAAGCAAAATGACAATTTAATTGGTTAAATTAGACGTATTAATAACATGCAAGACGACAATTTAATTGGTTAAATTAAAAGCAACTAAAGACCTTAATAAATGGTTATTAAGAACAAGAAAAGGATCACATATATATAAAATGGTTTATATCAAATAATTGGCAAATTACAAGACATGAAAGTGGTTTTTCATAAGTACCATACACTAAATGCATGTTGGTGTATGGCATAAAAGTTTTCTCATACTAGAATAAACGAAAACTTAAAATCCCTTTTACAAACAAGGTAAACAAGTTTAACGCCATCCTTTTGTGAGACACTTAAACATAGTAGGGAACTCATAAATGGGATAAAGGTCACCTAACCGTTATGAGCTAACTAATATGGTTAAGGTAAAATTCGCATGCTTGTGGGATAAAGGTCACCTAACCACTTGTATGTTAATTTTATATGTTTACACAAGTAGGACGACTTGATTTGGGAATCATGAACTTAGGGTCACCGAAGCATGAGGAATAAATAGGCGTTGATGGGATAAATATGCCATGCAAAAGGATTGCATGATCCTATAATTTAGAAGTTGAAAAAGGATTGCAATTGTCATATAATGACTACCTAGCTAAATCAAATGACGGGATAAAGGTCACCTAACCGAAATTTGGTTTACCGTTGGATTCTAAAATTTAATATATATATCAATTGGATTTAAAGGGTATTGATTGTTAAATTTAAAATCGATACTTAAATGAACTTGTGTTAAATTTTGTAGATGGCCGCCAATAACAACAACATGCAAAACGCACCTATTAACTTGAACAACCTATCGTTAAGGTCTCTCCTCGAGAAAGACAAACTCAACCATACGAACTTTATGGATTGGTTCCGCAATCTTAGGATTGTCCTCAAACTTGAGGATAAGGCGTATGTATTGGAAGACCCCATTCCCGATCAACCCGATGAGGATGATACGGAAGGCATGGCTTATTGGGATAAGTATTGTGCCGATTCGGTGCAAGTCGCTTGCCTAATGCTTGGGACTATGATACCCGAACTCCAAAAGGATTTCGAGCATCATACTGCATACGACATGATCACGCAATTGAAGGAGATGTTCCTTCAACAAGCTCGTGTCGAGCGCTTTGAAGCGGTCCAAGCGCTTCATGCATGTCGTATGGACGACTCCCAATCCGTTTCATCTTATGCCCTTAAGATGAAAAGCCTCATTGATCGCGCAAACCGTCTTAATCTAAACATATCTAATGAGCTTGCCACGGATCTTATCCTAAACTCCTTGTCAAAGAGGTTTGACCAATTTGTAATTAATTACAATATGAATGGGATGGATAAGACCATTGGCGAACTTCATGGCATGCTTAGAACGGTGGAAACTAGCATGGGTAAGAGGGCTTTACCCGTGCTAATGGTCAATGATGGTGGGTCCAAAGGTAATAACACCTCTAAGCCAAAGGCGGCTAAGAGGAAAGGACCCGCCCATCAAGGCAAGGGAAAGGGGAGGATGGTTACCCCAACCAAAAACAAGAACAAGAAGCAAAAGGTTGCCGGACAAGCAAACCCCAAGGAAGACCCGTGCTTCGGTTGCGGTGAAATGGGTCACTGGAAATGCAACTGCCCGGTCTACCTTAAGGAGTTGAAGGAAAAGAGGGATGCGGGGCAAACCTCAAGTAATGTATATATGGTTTATATAGAGCTTAGTATTACTTCTTCTAATACATGGGTATTAGACACTGGATGTGGAACTCACATTTGCAATTCTTTGCAGGGGTTCAAAAGAAGTAGCAAGCAAGCAGGAACATCAAGTCTCTTTATGGGTAATGGAGCCAAAGTGCAAGTGAAGGCTCAAGGAGACTTTGTATTAAAGCTTCCAAGTGGTTTGGAACTTATTTTGAACAATGTTTTGTATGCACCGGATTTATGTCGAAACATTATTTCAGTTTCCCGTTTAAAACAATGTGGTTTTTATCTTAATTTTGTTAATGATGATATCCACGTTTATTTAGATAATGTATTCTATTTTAAGGCTTCGCCTTCAAATGGAATTTATGAATTGGTTCATGATGACACATCATCTAGTAGCTCAATATACCATACTAGCACCAAGAAACTCAAAAGGGATTTGAGTGATTCCTACTTATGGCATTGTCGCCTTGGTCACATAAACAAGAACCGAATGCATACACTTCAAAAGAATGGACTTTTGAAATCAAATGAACTAGACTCGTTTGATGTATGTGAGTCTTGTTTACAAGGCAAAATGACTAAATCACCTTTCAAAGGGACCTATGAAAGGGCTAAGGACTTATTGGGATTAATACATTCGGATGTATGTGGACCCTTTAAGCCCATAACTAGGAATGGTGAAAGATACTTCGTTACTTTCATTGATGACTTCATCCGTTTCGGATATGTCTACTTGTTAAAACATAAGGATGAAACTTTTGAAGCATTCAAAGAGTATCAAAATGAAGTACAAAATCAACTCAATAAGACAATCAAGGTACTTCGTACCGATAGAGGAGGTGAATACCTAAGCGATTCTTTCCAAGATCATCTTAGAAGTTGTGGGATTATCTCACAACTCACTCCTCCTGGAACACCCCAACTGAATGGAGTTTCCGAAAGGAGGAACCGAACCCTAATGGATATGGTTCGATCTATGATGGCTAGAAGCTCGTTACCTCTATCATTTTGGGGTTATTGTCTATGCTCCGCGGCTCGTATTTTAAATATGGTCCCAACCAAGAAAGTGGAACGAACACCTCATGAGATGTGGTTTGGAAAACCTCCATCTCTATCATACTTAAAGGTATGGGGATGTGAAGCTTACCCTAAGCGTTACGTCCCTAATAAGTTGAATGCTCGATCCACGAAGTGTATCTTCATAGGATATCCCAAGGATGATATGGGATATTATTTCTATGATCCATCCGAGCAGAATGTATTTGTTGCTCGGAAGGCGGAATTCCTTGAAACTAAGTTCCTAATGGAAGGAAATAGTGAAAGGAAGATAGATCTTGAGGAGGTTCAAGATCAAGTAGATGATACATAATTGGCTGACACTAGCACTCAACATGAAAATGTTGAGAGTGATCAAATGGATGATCAAAATACACAAGACGTTCGCAGATCTGGTAGGATTAGTAATCCTCCTAAGAGATATGGGTTTCTCATGGATGGTTGCTATGTGGTTGATTTGGATGAGCCAACAAACTACCATGATGCTTTATCAAGGATTGATAAGGATAAATGGCAGGAAGCCATGAACGCTGAGATGCAATCCATGTATAACAACCAAGTTTGGGAACTTGTTGAACAACCTACTGGCTCAAGGCTAGTTGATTGTAAATGGCTTTTCAAAATGAAAACCGACATACATGGAAACTTGGATACATATAAAGCTAGACTTGTAGCAAAAGGTTTCACTCAAACTCAAGGGGTTGACTATGATGAAACTTTTTCGCCTGTGGCAATGCTAAAGTCTATTAGGATATTACTTGCCATTGCTGCTCATTATGATTATGAAATATGGCAAATGGATGTCAAGACCGCTTTCCTAAATGGACATCTTGAGGAAGATGTCTATATGGTTCAGCCTGAAGGTTTTGTTGATCCGAAGTGTCCTAAAAGGGTATGCAAGTTAAAGAAGTCAATCTATGGATTGAAACAAGCATCTAGAATGTGGAATCATCGTTTTAATGAGGAAGCCAAGAAATTTGGCTTCATTAAAAATGGTGATGAAGCTTGTGTATACAAGAAGGCTAGTGGGAGCACAATCATGTTCCTTGTACTATATGTGGATGATATATTGTTATTTGGAAATGATATTCCGGAAATGCAAAGTGTTAAAACTTGGCTAAGTAAATGCTTCTCCATTAACGATCTTGGAGAAGCACAATATGTCTTGGGGATTGGGATCTACAGGGATAGATCCAAGAAATTGATAGGTTTGAATCAAAGTGCATACATTGAAAAGATCTTGAAAAGGTTCAAGATGGAGAACTCTAAGAAAGGTTTAGTACCTATTCAAAGAGGAACACTCCTTAGTTCATCTCAGTGTCCCACCACGAAAGATGAATAGGAGAGAATGAAGAAAGTCCCATATGCGTCTGCTATTGGGTTAATCATGTATGCAATGATATGCACTAGACCGGATGTGTCATGCGCTCTTAGCTTGACAAGTAGATACCAGAATAACCCAGGAAACAGTCATTGGATTGCGGTTAAAAGTATATTGAAATACCTTAGGAGGACTAAAGATATGTTTCTTATATACGGGTCTGGTGAGGAGGAACTCGCTGTAAAAGGTTACGTGGACGCGAGTTTCCAAACTGATCGAGATGATTCTCGATCACAATCCGGTTATGTCTTCACGTTAAATGGAGGTACAGTCTCTTGGAAGAGTTCAAAACAGGATGTTGTTGCTTTATCCACTATAGAGTCGGAGTACATCGCCGCATCATTGGCAGCTCAGGAAGCTGCATGGATGAAGAAATTCATCGACGACTTAGGAGTAGTCCCTTCCATTCAGGACCCTCTTGAGATCTTTTATGACAACGAGGGTGCGATTGCTCAAATCAAGGAACCTCGTGCTCACCAAAAGACCCGTCACATTGAGCGGAGATTCAACTACATAAGGGATGAAGTTGAAAAAGGAAAGATATGTATTCTCAAAGTT
Source organism: Rutidosis leptorrhynchoides (assembly GCF_046630445.1). NCBI lineage: Eukaryota > Viridiplantae > Streptophyta > Magnoliopsida > Asterales > Asteraceae > Rutidosis > Rutidosis leptorrhynchoides. The sequence goes on from NC_092342.1 coordinate 144,885,957, forward strand.
CACACAGATCTTAATATAGCGGATCCTCTCACAAAGCTCTTACATGGAGCAAAACATACTGGACATGTTTGTGCATTAGGGCTTTGATATTCTAGTGATTGGTCATGATCTGTTTAAGTATTGTAACGGAACGAAATTGTTCAAACTCATTAATATAATTATGGTATTAATTTATTTTGAGTCATGTTCCTATTTTGCATATTTATCCATGAATAAGTAATTATTCTAAAATTCCGTAGTCGATCACATTCGTGGGAACAAGTGTGAGGTTTAGACTATTATGAACTTGGATTGGTATACATTCAGGTTGAATGTGGGGCAAGGTTGCAACCAAGGTTCATAGATATTTGTGGGACACAAATATTGGAAGACCCGCTCTCAAGACTTACTAAATAGAGCCTTTGTGGTGGATCACTTGTAATCTTGAGTAAAGGCGAATATCATTGTATCCTCTGACCTGAGATACATATTGGGTTCGGATATTTACCAAGTATTGTGCCTTGATTCTTTCCTTCGCTATTCTGAAATATGGTAGCTCACAAGGAAGAGCTCAGGTATAATGCAAGGTACATATTTAGGACGTATGTAGTCAAGATGGAATTTGTCCCTCTTATTCGTTGAGAGTCAGATGTCTAAGGCCTGATAAATTTAAATCTAAAAGAGAGTGATCACTCTGTATCTCTTGGATTTAACATGACATCTAGGACGAAAGGAAATAATGAAAGATTCACCTATTCATATTCGAGGTGGGAACTCGAAAGGGATGATGTTATTGAATGGCACAAAGTCATAGCATATTGGGGGTGATGGACGGTCGTTAGGTGGTATCCATCACTTGCATTAATTTCTTATGTTTCTCGTGCAAGTGGGAGATTGAAGGTTCTTCGTATGCCCGAGAGACATATTAAATTAATGTGGCTAATGTTTTATGATCCAAGTCGGGTCATACCCAATAACAAGCTTACCGACACCTTATGTGTATTTAATCTTAGCGATTGGATCGTTGATTAAATACGCGACACTTGAACTTTAAGAAAATGGCTTTCTTAAATTATTACTTGATGTATATTTATATGAATCATGGAATAATTTATATGATATGGATTTAATTATTTATAGGTTAAATAATTAATTAATTATGTTACATTTTATAAAATAGGTTTTATAAATGATGTAAACATAATAAATAAAATGGAAGTTTTATAAAATGTATTTTATAAATTAAGTTTTATAAAATGTAATTTTATAAAATAAATCCATTTTATTTAATATTAGTAGTGGCCTTGGAGTTGTGCATACACATGCTAGAGATGCCATTCCTTTGGTCATGCTTTTCCATATATCCATATACATGTTCCTTGACTTCTTGGAATAACATACATGCAATATACTTCAAAAAAACTGCACCAAACTCCTCCCATCTGCTGCTGTCCAGCCGTGACTTTTAGGGAAGAAAAGAGGGTTCAAAGTTTGGTTTTTGCAAGTCTAATTCAAGTGTTTATAAATCCTAACTAAGGCTAGGTGTTGGTGCATAAGTTTGGGGTATAACTACTTGAGGTTTCATCCATTTGAAGCTCTATTCTTCATCATCATCTTCATCATCAACTACATAGCTTGGAGAAGGTATAATCTCTTATCTGTCTTGTAGTTTGTAAGTATGTTTCACAACTTGATCCTAATTGGGATTTAACTTTAATTGGTTAAAGTTTAACAAGTCTAAAATTGGTAATTAACATGCTTCCGCTTTCTTAATTATAAAATGGTTTAAGTATATTATGAACTTGTTAAATCCCAACAGGATGATTACTTGGAATGGATTTAGAAAACTTGGAAGTAAACTTGCAATCTTGGAAGTATTCTTGATTTTATGAAACTAGAACTTTTGGAATTTATGAAGAACACTTAGAACTTGAAGATAGAACTTGAGAGAGATCAATCAGATGAAGAAAATTGAAGAATGAAAGTATTTGTAGGTGTTTTTGGTCGTTGGTGTATGGATTAGATATAAAGGATATGTAATTTTGTTTTCATGTAAATAAGTCATGAATGATTACTCATATTTTTGTAATTTTATGAGATATTTCATGCTAGTTGCCAAATGATGGTTCCCACATGTGTTAGGTGACTCACATGGGCTGCTAAGAGCTGATCATTGGAGTGTATATACCAATAGTACATACATCTAAAAGCTGTGTATTGTACGAGTACGAATACGGGTGCATACGAGTAGAATTGTTGATGAAACTGAACGAGGATGTAATTGTAAGCATTTTTGTTAAGTAGAAGTATTTTGATAAGTGTCTTGAAGTCTTTCAAAAGTGTATGAATACATATTAAAACACTACATGTATATACATTTTAACTGAGTCGTTAAGTCATCGTTAGTCGTTACATGTAAATGTTGTTTCGAAACCTTTAGGTTAACGATCTTGTTGAATGTTGTTAACCCATTGTTTATTATAACAAATGAGATGTTAAATTGTTATATTATCATGATATTATGATATATAATATATCTTAGTATGATATATATACAGTTAAATGTCGTTACAACGATAATCGTTACATATATGTCTCGTTTCGAAATCATTAAGTTAGTAGTCTTATTTTTACATATGTATTTCATTGTTAATACACTTAATAATATATTTACTTATCATTTAACATAATTAACCAAGTGTATCAATATCTTAATATGATTAATATGTACCTAGTAAGACGTTGTTATAACGATAATCGTTATATATATCGTTTTCGAGTTTCTTAAATTAATAGTCTCATTTTTATGTATATAACACATTGTTAAAATACCTAATGAGATAAATACTTATAATAAAATCATGTTAACTATATATATAACCATATATACGTCATCGTATAGTTTTTACAAGGTTTAACGTTCGTGAATCACCGGTCAACTTGGGTGGTCAATTGTCTATATGAAACCTATTTCAATTAATCAAGTCTTAACAAGTTTGATTGCTTAACATATTGGAAAAACTTAATCATGTAAATAACAATTTCATTTAATATATATATAAACATGGAAAAGTTCGGGTCACTACAGTACCTACCCGTTAAATAAATTTCGTCCCGAAATTTTAAGCAGTTGGAGGTGTTGACGTATCTTCTGGAAATAAATGCGGGTATTTCTTCTTCATCTGATCTTCACGCTCCCAGGTGAACTCGGGTCCTCTACGAGCATTCCATCGAAACTTAACAATCGGTATCTTGTTTTGTTTAAGTCTCTTAACCTCACGATCCATTATTTCGACGGGTTCTTCAATGAATTAAAGTTTTTCATTGATTTGGATTTCGTCCAACGGAATAGTGAGATCTTCTTTAGCAAAACATTTCTTCAAATTTGAGACGTGGAAAGTGTTATGTACAGCCGTGAGTTGTTGAGGTAGCTCCAGTTGGTAAGCTACTGGTTTGACACGATCTATAATCTTGAATGGTCCAATGTACCTTGGATTTAGTTTCCCCCGTTTACCAAATCGAACAACGCCTTTCCAAGGTGAAACCTTAAGCATGACCATCTCTCCAATTTTAAATTCTATATCTTTTCTTTTAATGTCAGCGTAGCTCTTTTGTCGACTTTGGGCGGTTTTCAACCGTTGTTGAATTTGGATGATCTTCTCGGTAGTTTCTTGTATAATCTCCGGACCCGTAATCTGTCTATCCCCCACTTCACTCCAACAAATTGGAGACCTGCACTTTCTACCATAAAGTGCTTCAAATGGCGCCATCTCAATGCTTGAATGGTAGCTGTTGTTGTAGGAAAATTCTGCTAACGGTAGATGTCGATCCCAACTGTTTCCGAAATCAATAACACATGCTCGTAGCATGTCTTCAAGCGTTTGTATCGTCCTTTCGTTCTGTCCATCAGTTTGTGGATGATAGGCAGTACTCATGTCTAGACGAGTTCCTAATGCTTGCTGTAATGTCTGCCAGAATCTTGAAATAAATCTGCCATCCCTATCAGAGATAATAGAGATTGGTATTCCATGTCTGGAGACGACTTCCTTCAAATACAGTCGTGCTAAATTCTCCATCTTGTCATCTTCTCTTATTGGCAGGAAATGTGCTGATTTGGTGAGACGATCAACTATTACCCAAATAGTATCAAAACCACTTGCAGTCCTTGGCAATTTAGTGATGAAATCCATGGTAATGTTTTCCCATTTCCATTCCGGGATTTTAGGTTGTTGAAGTAGACCTGATGGTTTCTGATGCTCAGCTTTGACCTTAGAACACGTCAAACATTCTCCTACGTATTTAGCAACATCGGATTTCATACCCGGCCACCAAAAATGTTTCTTGAGATCCTTGTACATCTTTCCCGTTCCAAGATGTATTGAGTATCTGGTTTTATGAGCTTCTCTAAGTACCATTTCTCTCATATCTCCAAATTTTGGTACCTAAATCCTTTCAGCCCTATACCGGGTTCCGTCTTCCTGAATATTAAGATGCTTCTCCGATCCTTTAGGTATTTCATCCTTTAAATTTCCCTCTTTTAAAACTCCTTGTTGCGCCTCCTTTATTTGAGTAGTAAGGTTAGTGTGAATCATTATATTCATAGATTTTACTCGAATGGGTTCTCTGTCCTTTCTGCTCAAGGAGTCGGCTACCACATTTGCCTTCCTCGGGTGGTAACGAATCTCAAAGTCGTAATCATTCAACAATTCAATCCACCTACGCTGCCTCATATTCAGTTGTTTCTGATTAAATATGTGTTGAATACGTTTGTGGTCGGTATATATAATACTTTTGACCCCATATAAGTAGTGCCTCCAAGTCTTTAATGCAATAACAACCGCGCCTAATTCCAAATCATGCGTCGTATAATTTTGCTCGTGAATCTTCAATTGTCTAGACGCAGAAGCAATCACCTTCGTCCGTTGCATTAATACACAACCGAGACCTTGCTTTGATGCGTCACAATAAATCACAAAATCATCATTCCCTTCAGGCAATGACAATATAGGTGCCGTAGTTAGCTTTTTCTTCAATAATTGAAACGCCTTCTCTTGTTCATCCTTCCATTCAAATTTCTTCCCTTTATGCGTTAATGCAGTCAAGGGTTTTGCTATTTTGGATAAATCTTGGATGAATCTTCTGTAGTAACCAGCCAATCCTAAAAATTGACGTATATGCTTCAGAGTTTTTGGGGTTTCCCACTTTTCAACGGTTTCGATCTTTGCCGGGTCCACCTGGATACCTTCTTTATTCACTATGTGACCGAGGAATTGAACTTCTTCCAACCAAAATGCACACTTTGAAAACTTAGCGTACAGTTTTTCTTTCCTCAATACTTCTAGCACTTTTCTCAAATGTTCTTCGTGCTCTTGATCATTCTTTGAGTAAATAAGTATGTCATCGATGAAAACAATGACAAACTTGTCAAGATATGGCCCACACACTCGGTTCATAAGGTCCATGAACACAGCTGGTGCGTTAGTCAATCCAAACGGCATAACCATAAACTCGTAATGACCATAACGCGTCCTAAAAGCAGTTTTTGGAATATCATCCTCCTTTACTCACATTTGATGATATCCAGAACGTAAATCGATCTTCGAATAAACTGACGAGCCTTGTAGTTGATCAAATAAGTCATCAATTCTCGGCAGTGGATAACAGTTTTTGATGGTAAGTTTGTTCAACTCTCTGTAGTCAATACACAACCTAAATGTACCATCCTTCTTCTTGACAAACAAAACAGGAGCTCCCCATGGTGATGTGCTTGGTCGAATGAAACAACGTTCTAATAGTTCTTGCAGTTGGCTTTGCAGTTCTTTCATCTCGCTGGGTGCGAGTCTATAAGGAGCACGAGCTATTGGTGCAGCTCCTGGTACAAGATCTATTTGAAATTCAACAGATCGATGTGGAGGTAGTCCCGGTAATTGTTTCGGAAATACATCGGGAAATTCTTTTGCGACGGGAACATCATTGATGCTCTTTTCTTCAGTTTGTACTTTCTCGACGTGTGCTAGAACAGCATAGCAACCTTTTCTTATTAGTTTTTATGCCTTCAAATTACTAATAAGATGTAGCTTCATGTTGCCCTTTTCTCCGTACACCATTAAGGGTTCTCCTTCTTCTCGTACAATGCGAATTGCATTTTTATAACATACGATCTCTGCTTTCACCTTCTTCAGCCAGTCCATGCCAACTATTACATCAAAAATCCCTAACTCTACTGGTATCAAATCAATCTTAAATATTTTGCTACCGAGTTTAATTTCTCGATTCCGGCATATATTATCTATTGAAATTAATTTACCGTTTGCTAAATCGAGTAAAAATTTACTATCCAACGGCGTCAATGGACAACTTAATTTAGCACAAAAATCTCTACTCATATAGCTTCTATCCGCACCCGAATCAAATAAAACGTAAGCAGATTTATTGTCAATAAGAAACGTACCCGTAACAAGCTCCGGTTCTTCCTGTACCTCTGCCGCATTAATATTGAAAACTCTTCCGCGACCTTGTCCATTGGTGTTCTCCTGGTTCGGGCAATTTCTAATAATGTGGCCCAATTTTCCACATTTATAACAAACTACATTGGCATAACTTGCTCCGACACTACTTGCTCCACCATTACTCGTTCCGACACCATTTGTTCCTTTCGTTCTGTTAACCCCTGGTCCGTAGACCTCACACTTCACCACGCTATGACCATTTCTTTTACACTTGTTGCAAAATTTGGTACAGAACCCCGAGTGATACTTTTCACACCTTTGGCATAGCTGCTTCTAATTATTGTTGTTGTTGCGGTTGTTATTGTTGTTGAGATGATTGTTGTAGTTGCTGTTGTTGTTGTTGTTGTTGTTGTTGTTGTTGTTGTTGTTGTTGTTGTTGTTGTTGTTGTTGGGTTGTTTGTTGTAGTTGCGATTGTTGGGATAATTTTTGCGATTATTGTTGTAATTGCTGTTGTTGTTGTATTGGTGATTCTTATCACCGTTTTCCTCCCACTTTCTTTTGACTTGCTTCACATTGGCTTCTTCAGCCGTCTGTTTTTTAATTCTTTCCTCAATCTGGTTCACTAGTTTGTGAGCCATTCTACATGCCTGTTGTATGGAGGCGGGCTCGTGTGAACTTATATCTTCTTGGATTCTTTCCGGTAATCCTTTCACAAACGCGTCGATCTTCTCTTCCTCATCTTCGAACGCTCCCGGACATAATAGGCACAATTCTGTGAATCGTCTTTCGTACGTTGATAATGCTAAAAAAGAACATATATTTCATAGCATTATTCCTTAAGAAAGACAAGATTTTAGTTGGTATTGTTCGATTTACAAGCGATATTCGTTTAAATTTTAAAAAGAGAAGATAAAAAGCAGATTCGACAAATTGAAGACAAAAAGGTCCAAAGAGCTAAAAAGTACAAGATACAATTAAAAAGGTTCAAAATATTGATGAGGAACTCTCAAAATGATAAGAGTACAAGTTACAAGACGCAAAGTACACGATATAAAATAATACGCGAGGACGTCCGAAAATCCGGAACCGGGACCTGAGCCAAGAAGAAACGCCCGACGCAACGGACCAAAAATATCTAGTCTACTATGCACAAAAATATAATATAATATATATATAATTATATATAATTATATATTATATATATTATTATTATATTACGTCGGCAAGAAGAAAACAAAGCAATTTGGCTGGATCCAGGGTGGCCATGCGACTCGCATGGCCAGAGGCACAAATCCATGCGAGTCACATGGAGTGAGATTGCTGGTCAGGTCCTATATAAAGCCAGTTTTCTGCCGAGTTTTAATCATCTTTTTCCTTCCTCTTCATACGTAAATATATTTATATTTATAATTTATATTTTAATTTTAATTATAATTCTAATAATAAGGGTATGTTAGCGAATGTTGTAAGGGTGTAAGTCGAAATTCTGTCCGTGTAACGCTACGCTATTTTTAATCATTGTAAGTTATGTTCAACCTTTTTACATTAATGTCTCGTAGCTAAGTTATTATTATGCTTATTTAAAACGAAGTAATCATGATGTTGGGCTAATTACTAAAATTGGGTAATTGGGCTTTGTACCATAATTGGGGTTTGGACAAAAGAACGACACTTGTGGAAACTAGACTATGGGCTATTAATGGGCTTTATATTTGTTTAACTAAATGAAAGTTTGTTAATGTTAATATAAAGATTTACAATTGGGCGTCCCTATAAATTACCATATACACTCGATCGGACACGATGGGCGGGGTATTTATATGTACGAATAATCGTTCATTTAACCGGACACGGGAATGGATTAATAGCCACTAGAATAATTTAAACAGGGGTGAAATTACATTCAAGGGTAATTGGTGTAATTGTTAACAAAGTAGTAAAACCTTGGTTTACACGCAGTCGATAACCTGGTGTATTCATTAAACAAAGTATTAAAACCTTGTTACAATTCGAATCCCCAATTAGTTGGAATATTTAACTTCGGGTATAATAATAATTTGACAAGGACACTTGCAATTTATATTTATGACTGATGGACTGTTATGGACACAAACCAGACGGACATATTGAATAATCCAGGACAAAGGACAATTAACCCAAGGGCATAAAACTAAAATCAACACGTCAAACATCATGATTACGGAAGTTTAAATAAGCATAATTCTTTTATTTCATATTTAATCTCCTTTATTTTATATTTAATTGCACTTCTAATTATCGCACTTTTATTTATTGTTATTTTATTTTATCGCACTTTTAATTATCGTACTTTTTAATTATTGCAATTTTATTTTATCGCATTTTTATTATTCGCAATTTCATTATCGTTATTTACTTTACGCTTTAATTTTAGTCTTGTATTTATATTTTACATTAGGTTTTAACTGCGACTAAAGTTTTAAAATCGACAAACCGGTCATTAAACGGTAAAAACCCCCTTTATAATAATAATATTACTTATATATATATTTGTATTTTTATAAAAGTAAACTAATATAGCGTTGAGCTTTGTTTAAAGATTTCCCTGTGGAATGAACCGGACTTACTAAAAACTACACTACTGTACGATTAGGTACACTGCCTATAAGTGTTGTAGCAAGGTTTAAGTATATCCATTCTATAAATAAATAAATATCTTGTGTAAAATTGTATCGTATTTAATAGTATTTCCTAGTAAAATATAAGCTATTTTATATACACCTCGTTCGACATCAAGTATTTTTGGCGCCGCTGCCGGGGAACTTCGCCGAAGCGAAACGCCAAATTTTTAATTTTTAAGTTATAATTAGTTTTGGTAAAATTTATATTTTTAAAAATTAAAAAAAAAGAAAAAAAAGAGAGCTTTTAAAATCGAAAAAAAAAAAAATATTTTAAGTATATTTTTAAGTTTTTCTTTTATTTTTACAAAATTATAAAGTATTTTAAGTTTATTTTTAAGTTTTTATTTTAATTATATATATATATTTTATTTAAATTTAAAACAGAAAAAAATAAAAAAAATAATAATAATAATAAGTAATCGGGCCAAGGTACTGTAGCAGCCCAACTTTTGGCCTGGATCCGAACACCATGCGAGTCGCATGATATTTCAACTAAACCCCATGCGAGTCGCATGAGGGATCTGACAAGACCACATCCTAACCCTAAAAACGCATTTATTACGGAGTATAATATATTATTATTATAATTAAACCCTAATTTGATTATTATTAATTAAGTTTTTAGTTTAATTAATTTTAACTACTTTTAATTAGTTTTATTATATTTAAAACTTAATACTTTAATATAATTAATATAAAAATAATATTTTAATAAAAATTGTATTTTTTTATCACTTTTTATTTCTTTTAATATTTTGTCCCTTTTTAATCGTTGTAGCGTAATATTTGTATTTTTAGCTCATATTTAATTTTAAAATTAGTTTTTGCTATAGTTATTTTTACTCCTAGATTTTTAGGCTTTGCCGTAGAATTCCTTAAGTGCTTTTTCTTTAGACTAAGATTTAGGTGCTTTAGAATTTTGCGACGCCTTTTTACGTTTTAGTTTCTTTTTAAGTTATTTCCATTTGGGATTTAGTTTTTCCTGTAAGCTTTAATATTTTTAGACCTTTTACTATGTATCAATTATCATTCCAATTAGTAATTTCAATTTGTGATTATAATTTTAAGTTAGTTGTAGTAATAAGGTTAGGTTAGTTAAGTATTTTTAAGTTTTTATAAGTTTCTTTTATTTTTCCGCCACCTTTTATTTTTCAACCATATTTTTTTCTTTTTCGACGAACTCTTTTTCTCTCTTATTTCTCGCTATTCTAGTTTTTAGGACTTAGAATTTTTTCTACTTCTTATCTAAATTTCTTAAAATTACGAAAATTTATTTTAAGCGGTTAAATTGATAGACATCAAAATTTTCTGGTTCGTAGTAATAGTTGGATTTGTACGTGGACCGGGTTATTGGAGCCAAACAGTCCTCAATTATATTGAGACCAAACGAATCCTGCCCCTCTGCTGCATCTTTTGGCTATTCGAAACGTGGGCAAAATCAGAAAAGTCTATTGATTGGATAACTTATTATAATTTTTCTTTCCTTTTTAAAACTAATAGGATATTCAGTGAATGCACCGAGCAAGACGTTCATCACCTTTTGTACGTTCACCACCTGTAACTCGATCAAGACATCGTTTAACAAATATAACCGCCGTTAATTTTTCTTTAGAATCGTCATTCAGTCGACCAAGTACTTCAGTTCAAATTTCCGATAATCCATTTTTTGAACCCGACCTCACAATTGAGAATCCAGAGAATATTCAGGAACGGTTCATAGATCCTGAACCATTAAACTTTCCTCCGGAACCACCAATCATTCAAACAGAGATTGTTGAGGAACGAACCATTAAATCAGAATCATCTAGTGATACCGATTCAACAAATTCAATTATGGAGAACCTGGAACCTTTAAGTATGGAAGACCGAATGAGAGCTAAACGCACTGGCCAAGGTCACGCAATTACTCATCCAGACATTAATGCGCCAGATTATGAAATCAAAGGACAAATTCTACACATGGTGACTAATCAATGCCAATTTAGTGGTGCGCCGAAGGAAGATCCAAATGAACATCTACGTACCTTTAATAGGATCTGCACACTATTTAAAATCCGAGAAGTGGAGGATGAACAGATATATCTCATGTTATTTCCCTGGACTTTAAAGGGAGAAGCCAAAGATTGGTTGGAATCGTTACCTGAAGGGGCGATTGATACATGGGATGTTTTAGTTGACAAATTTCTTAAACAATTTTTTCCTGCATCTAAAGCCGTAAGACTTCAAGCAGAAATTGTTACGTTCACACAGAAGCCAAATGAAACTCTATATGAGGCGTGGACAAGATATGGAAAGTTATTAAGAGGATGTCCGCAACATGGTTTAGACACCTGTCAAATAGTACAAATATTCTACCGAGGATGCGACATCACTACAAGAAAAGACATAGATATAGCAGCTGGTGGTTCTATTATGAAGAAAACCGAAACTGATGCTTACAAAATTATTGATAACACTGCTTCCCACTCACATGAGTGGCATCAAGAAAAAGACATCATTAGATCATCTAAAGCAGCTAGAGCCGATTCTAGCCATGACTTAGATTCCATTTCGGCAAAGATAGATGCTTTCGAGAGACGAATGGAAAAGATGACTAAAGATATTCATGCTATACGAATTAGTTGTGAGCAGTGTGGAGGACCACATTTGACAAAAGATTGTCTCAGTATTGAATTAACAATGGAACAAAGAGAGAATATTTCATACATAAACCAAAGGCCTGGAAATAATTATCAGAATAATTATCAACCGCCAAGACCGATTTACAATCAAAACCAGAATTATAACCGAAATATTCCATACAACAACCAACAAGGTCCTAGCAATCAACAAGTATCCAATAATACTTACAATCAGCAAAGACCGAATTTTCAAAACAAACCACCACAACAAACCGATGATAAAAAGCCGAATTTAGAAGATATGATGACGAAGCTAGTTGAAACTCAAACGCAGTTTTTCACATCTCAAAAACAAACAAATGAACAAAATGCTCAAGCATTTAGAAATCAACAAGCTTCTATTCAAAATCTGGAACAAGAAGTAAGTAACCTAGCAAGGTTAATAGGTGAAAGAAAACCGGGAAGTTTACCAAGCGATACAAATGCTAACCCCCAGAATGAAACAGCTAAAGCTATTACCACAAGAAGTGGTACAACACTTAAACCACCTGAAATACCTGTAACTTCTGATGAAACTATTCCTACTCCACAAGAACCACAACCTGATCAAGATAAGGAAAAAGAACCGGTAGTTGAAAAGGTTAATGAAGATAACACAGTTAAGGATAAACCTTATGTTAAACCATACCAACCACCTCTTCCTTATCCGAGTAAAATGAAGAAAGAAAAACTTGAAGCCGAGCAATCCAAATTCTTGGATATGTTTAAACAGATAAATGTAAATCTTCCTTTCATTGATGTGATTTCAGGAATGCCAAGATATGCTAAATTCTTGAAAGATCTAATCACGAATAGAAAGAAAATGGAAGAACTCTCGGCTGTTACTATGAATGCCAATTGTTCAGCAGTGCTGTTGAATAAGATACCAGAAAAATTATCTGATCCAGGAAGTTTCACAATTCCATGTTTTCTGGGTAGTCTTAGTTCAATAGAAGCATTAGCAGATTTAGGTGCTAGTATAAATCTAATGCCGTATTCACTATACGCTAAACTAGACCTTGGAGAATTGAAACCAACCAGAATAAGCATACAACTAGCCGATAGATCAATAAAATATCCTAGAGGGATAATGGAGAACATGCTAGTTAAAGTTGGTACTTTAGTATTTCCAGTAGATTTTGTTGTTTTGGACATGGAAGAAGATTCTCAAGTTCCTCTCATATTAGGAAGACCATTCTTAAACACGGCTAAAGCAATGATAGACGTGTTCGGTAAGAAACTGACCCTAAGTATAGAGGATGAGAGTGTTACCTTTTCAGTTGATAGAGCAATGCAACAACCACAATCTGCAGATGATACATGTTATTATATTCAAACTATAGATGCACATGCAGAATTATTAGAAGAATTTCCAGAATTACAAGGAACAGGAGAATGTTCTTTAGGAGAAGGAAATGAACCAATTGATGAAGCTGAAATGTTAGCTACACTTATAGCTAATGGATATGAACCAACAACAGAAGAAATTCAAATGCTAAAAGAAGAAGACAGATATCGATACAAATCATCGATAGAAGAACCTCCGAAATTAGAGTTAAAGCCACTTCCAAACCATTTGGAATACGCTTATTTACATGGTGAATCTGAATTACCTGTAATAATATCGTCTTCTCTTACTGAAAATGAGAAATCACAACTCATTTCTGTGTTGAAAGCTCATAAACCAGCCATTGCATGGAAGATTCATGATATTAAAGGAATCAGTCCTTCGTATTGCACACATAAAATCCTTATGGAAGAAGGTCATAAAACGTATGTGCAACGCCAACGAAGACTAAATCCTAATATGCAAGATGTAGTTAAGAAAGAGATTATTAAACTGCTAGATGCAGGTTTGATATATCCAATTTCTGATAGTCCATGGGTAAGCCCAGTTCAATGCGTGCCTAAGAAGGGTGGCATGACTGTCATTACAAATGAGAAAAATGAGCTTATTCCTACTAGGACTGTAACAGGATGGCGTGTGTGTATTGATTATAGAAAATTAAATGACGCCACCAGAAAAGATCACTTTCCCTTACCTTTCATAGATCAAATGTTGGAAAGATTAGCCTGAAATAGTTACTATTGTTTTCTAGATGGATTTTCCGGATATTTTCAAATTCCAATAGCACCCGAAGACCAAGAGAAAACCACGTTCACGTACCCTTATAGTACTTTTGCTTACAAACGCATGCCATTTGGACTTTGCAACGTCCCTGCAACCTTTCAAAGGTGTATGATGGCGATTTTTCATGACATGATAGAAGAATGCATGGAAGTATTCATGGATGACTTTTCAGTCTTCGGTGATACATTTAAATCATGTCTAGTTAATCTGGAACGAATGCTAATTAGATGCGAAAAATCAAATCTAGTACTTAATTGGGAGAAATGCCATTTCATGGTTAAAGAAGGCATCGTTCTTGGACATAAAATTTCAAAAGAAGGAATTGAAGTGGATAGAGCTAAAGTAGATGTAATTGCTAAACTTCCACATCCCACAAATGTTAGAGGAGTTAGGAGTTTTCTAGGGCATGCCGGTTTTTACCGACGTTTCATAAAAGATTTTTCTAAAATTGCCACTCCTATGAATAAACTCCTAGAAAAGGATGCGCCATTCATCTTTTCAGATGAATGTATCAAATCTTTTAATATTCTTAAAGAAAAACTCACTAATGCGCCGATCATGATAACACCAAATTGGAATCTACCATTTGAACTAATGTGCGATGCAAGTGATTTTGCAATGGGAGCCGTTTTAGGACAAAGGATTGAAAAACGATTTCAACCTATATATTATGCTAGTAAGACATTACAAGGAGCACAAACGAACTATACAACTACTGAAAAAGAACTCCTTGCTATTGTCTTTGCTTTTGACAAATTTCGATCATATCTCGTTCTAGCAAAAACGGTGGTCTATACCGACCATTCTGCTCTTAGATACCTATTTTCAAAACAAGATGCTAAACCAAGATTAATCCGTTGGATCTTACTCTTACAAGAGTTTGATATTGAAATCCGAGATAAAAAAGGAGCAGAAAATCTCGCCGCTGATCATCTTTCTCGTCTTGAAAATCCCGAATTAGAAGTTCTGAATGAATCGGCCATACAAGACAACTTTCCTGATGAATATCTATTGAAGATAGATTATAAAGAAATCCCATGGTTTGCAGACTATGCAAACTACTTAGTTTGTGGATTCCTTGAAAAAGGATTATCGTACCAAAGACGAAAGAAATTCTTCAGTGATATAAAACACTATTTCTGGGAAGATCCACATCTGTTTAAAAGTTGTCCCGATGGAATAATACGCCGATGTGTATTCGGAGATGAAGCTAGTAAAATATTAAACCATTGTCACACAGGACCAACAGGAGGGCATTATGGGCCTCAACTAACAGCAAGAAAAGTTTATGAAGCTGGATTCTATTGGCCTACAATTTACAAAGACGCATACCTTCTTTGCAAATCCTGTGATGCTTGTCAAAGGGCCGGAAAAATAAGTCAACGTGATGAAATGCCACAAAATGTCATCCAAGTATGTGAAGTATTTGACATTTGGGGTATTGACTTTATGGGTCCATTTCCAAAATCTCATAATAATCTATATATACTCGTAGCCATTGATTATGTATCTAAATGGGCGGAAGCACAAGCTCTCCCAACTAACGATGCACGAGTTGTAGTCAACTTTTTAAAACGTCTTTTTGCAAGGTTTGGAACACCGAAAGCTTTAATAAGTGATCGGGGTACTCATTTCTGTAATAATCAACTTGAGAAAGTTCTTAAAAGATATGGAGTAACTCATAAAATCTCCACCGCATATCATCCACAAACAAGTGGACAAGTTGAAAATACCAACCGAGCCTTAAAACGTATTCTAGAGAAAACCGTAGGATCAAATCCAAAGGAATGGTCCATTAAATTGGAGGATGCACTCTGGGCTTTTAGAACAGCCTACAAAACTCCAATTGGAACCACACCTTTTAGACTTGTTTATGGAAAAGCATGTCATCTTCCAGTAGAAATTGAACACAAAGCATTTTGGGCTTTGAAAACATGTAATCTTGATTTACATGAAGCCGGACGTCTACGATTAAGTCAACTAAACGAATTAGAAGAATTAAGACATGAAGCATACGAAAATTCGTTAATCTATAAAGAAAGAACGAAGAAATGGCATGATAAAAGAATCAGAAGTTCAAAAGAATTTAAAGAAGGAGACAGATTTCTTCTTTTCAATTCACGATTCAAGCTATTTCCTGGAAAATTGAAATCAAGATGGTCTGGACCATTCATAGTCAAAAGAGTTTTCCCATACGGAACGATAGAATTAATAAATTCAAATGGGATTGAATTTAAAGTTAATGGTCACAGAGTTAAACATTACATACATGGTCCGATGGAAGTCGACAACGAAGTTAATCACAATTTCGACACCACAGCTAACTAAGTGTGGGGAGAATCAAGTCTTTAAAGGATAATATGTATTTCTGTTAGAGTTAGATTGTCTGTTTTCGTGTAGATGTCGAAAATGGAACACGTATGGTCTTTCCCTAGCAGACCCTAAAGAACTAGTCTTCTCCCCCCATTCTGAATTTTTATTTTTTTTTAGGTTTTTACAAAATGAAGACTGCCTGTGAATTAAACCATGGTCTAATGCTACACGCTTTGATCACTAAACGTAATAATGACATACTCCCGAGTGAAATAGTATCAGTAATCAGAGAAAGAATGGACGGAGTTAGAAAAGGATCCAGATGCGAAGATAATAAGATACAATTTGGTAAAGGAAAATCAAAATCTGCAGCGAAAAGAAGAGCACGACACCTAGAACGATGTCACAAATGCGGAAAATGGTCACATGGAGGTAAATGTTCAAATAATCAAACCTATTCAAATACCGAATTTGTTACTTTATGCAGAGACGGACCGTTCATATGTTTAGAAGAAAAGACAATGAATGCTCGAGGTTACGCCTATGCAGCCATGGAAAACCAATTAAACCGACTATCTTATGAATATAATAGATCATATAACTAAGAAATCTATTTCACAGGTATGTCTGTACAGTTTTTATTTTTATTTTTATTTTTAACCTTTTGATAATAAACGCTAATTTGTTCGCTAAAAAGTATTAAATTGGTATTAAATAAAATTAGGTTTGGCAACCGAAATTATTGATATCGTTCAAAAATTTACTACATCACTGCGAAATTTAACGTTTATTCTTAAGGTATAAATATCTTTAATCAATCAACCCAAAATATTTCAAAAATTCGTCATGAGTTAAATTAGGTCTCGGAACCAAAATTACTTTACCGAAAAGAGGGGCGCATATTTTTGATAATATTTGATTGATTAAAGTGGGATAAAAAGACAAAAAGATTTTTAATTTTATTTTTACCATGTTTTTAAAATTAATATTTAAACCTTAAATTAATATTGTAAACTTTATAAAAACAATATTTTTAAAATTGTAAATATTTGAAAAATTAATATAAGTTTGGTGTGAATTTTTAATTTTTAAAATATGAATTTTTAATTTTATGCATTTCAAATTTTAAGTTTGGTGTGATTTTTTTTATTATTAATTTTGAATTTTATATTTAAGTTGTGTGAATTTAAAAACAAAAATTTACTTTATCTCATTAAGTTAAGAATATGATTTTTAAAATTCGTCGTAAGTTGAAGACTAGGTCTTTGAACCGAAATTGCTTTACCCGAGGGAGGGACGAGAACTTTTATTATCATTATTTTTAATCTTTTTGATTTAAAGTATGCAAAAAAAAAATTTAAAAAATCCAAAAATCTAAGCTTTTAAAACAATCGCTTGAAAATGACAAAATTTTAAAATTTTGTCGAGGGACGGACTAGGGCATCGTCCCGAAACGACCTCGTCCTAAAAAGAAACAAAATTTTTAAAATTTTATTAAATTTTATGTTTTAAAAGTATAAGGTTTAAAAAAAAAAAAAAAAAAAAAAAAAAAAAAAAAATATATATCCAGAAATTACACCCCATGCGAGTCGCATGGGGATGGGCAGGAAGCCATGCGACTCGCATGGCTACAAAAAACTGGACAGGATCAAAAGCTCAGCCGACCTGCTTCTTTATCACAATACACACACATATACACGAAAACCCTCCCAAACTCTCTCAATTTTTCACCCATTTTCACCAAATTTCTTACAAAAATTTCACAATAATCATGCCTAGATTCAGTAGTCTCAACCCCTTCAGGAGAAAGGTAAAGATTTCACCCCTAATCTCTTTAAATTCGAATTTTTGTGTTCTTGAGCTAGAAATTTTATATTTTGATGTTGTTAAATTTAGGTGTAATTAGAGCTAAATTGTTGTTATATTATGCATGTATATCCTAGATAGAAGCTATTTAACATGAATTGAAGCTAAAAACTTCAAATTTTTAAGAATCTAGGGTTTGTGTTCTTGAGCAATTTGGGGCTTTTTGATATAAACAGGTTATGGCTAATTTTTGTCATGAATTGTTGCTAAATTAAGTAGTGTAACATGTTTAGGTAGTTAATTGATCCAAACTTTGAGCCTAAACATGTTTTTGAGAATTAAAGTAGACTTTTTAAGTCTAAAAATTCATGAACTTGGATAATTTGATATAAAGGCCATTTGAAACTTGTTTCATTGCTAGTAGTGATTATTTTGGCATGTTATTTGAGATAAATGCTTATGAACTTGATGTACATTTTTCGTATATGCTTATTTGACAAAGTGTAGACTTGACAAAAATATGAAAATGAGCACTAGTTTGATTTGAATGCCATGTAACAAGTGTTTAATTGCTATAATGATTATTGTTGACATGTTTAAGAGTTTAAATGTGATAAAACATTGTATACATTTTCGTATGTAAAAATGTAGAATTGTTATTGTTAAGAAAATGTGTATAAAATGTGTTATGAATGGAACATGTCATCATAATTGTTTCAAGTTATTATTTTGCTAACACTAATGCATATTTGGATGCACAATTTTTGTGTTTAATGTGTTTTACAGAGAGCCGATACTGGAGGTTCAGGAGCATCATCATCCAGGCAACCAGAGCCCGAACCGGAAATGTTTCATGAACAAGAACAACATATGCAACAAGAAGAAGAAGAACAGGAGGAGCAACATATTCCATATCACGATCAAGATCAATTATTCATGAATCAGTTTCGTCAATTCGCTCCACATCAAAGGATTCTGAGCTTAGACATTAATGAAGATCAGTTACACCCAAATCTGAGATTTGATCGATGTTGGATAGAGTATCCAGATTATCAAAAGAACATGCACATTCTCTACTTTAAGGTTGTTGAAATGCCAAGGGCAATTAACTGGGTACCTTTGGAAACAGTTAACCTTGCCGAACCGATTCGGGAATTATTGGTGCAAAGGTATGGTAATTCTCAGTTTAACGATTGGATGCGCCTATTTTCCATTCGTAGAACCATATATAGGGAATGGTGTATAGAATTACTTAGTACTATTAAGTTAAACAGTGATGTTAGGAGGATAGATGATAGAAGCTTTATTAGATTTCTGTTAGGTGGACGCATGTACAGAATGTCCATGATAGATTTAGCCAGGGCCTTACAGATTTACACCCCTGCTGAACTTTTGAGCCCCGACTGTAATAGCCTGATTGCCCAAGGAGAAAGGGTAGATAGGGAATTTGATATTAACGCCATCTGGAGGCGTATGTCCCACTTTAATGAATTTCACGCCAGTGGAAATCATACATACTTAGATATAGACAGAGCTGAACTCCGGGTGATTCATAGATTCTTAGCAAATACAATTACACAAAGGGGAAGAAATAAGGAGAAATTGACCGTAAACGATTTGTTCTACCTCAAGTGTATTAGAGACCCGAGGAGTTTCGTTAACATTCCCTATTGTGTTGGTTATTATCTCGCTAATGTAGTTTCGGGGATGAAATCGGGGAGTATTATAGGTGGTGGTATTTTCATTACTCTCATTGGAGAGTATTTAGGTGTAGATAAGCACCAAGGGGGTCCAATGAACGAAATAGAGGACGGAGGTGAAACTATAAGTTCAAACCTTTATCACGGTGCAAGGGTATTATTGATGAGACGTGGTCGGGTATATCGATACGAGGGACCTCAGCGACAGGTAGAGAGAGGTTCGGATGATGAGATGGAGGAGGCGAACAACATTATAGGAGTTGTTCGGGAGACTGCTCTTGATTTAGGCATTCGTATGGAGGATGAATACATGACGAACTATGATAGGCATATGCAGTACGAGGCATGGCAACGCCGGAATGACTACGAGCATTCCCGGCAACGAGAGCATGGCCGATGGGATTATCATCAGCGCCAAATTATAAGCCAGTTGCAGCCTGGCGAGATGTATTATCCGACCCGACCCGCATACTATCCCGCACATCAGCCAGAAATGAGACCACCCTATGATTCATATGATTATGACGCAGCATACCAGTTCACCTATAATCAGCCATGGAACCCGGACGCGAACATGAATTGGGATCCATATCCTAATTTTCCTCCTAACCCACCTCCTGATCAGTAGAGATAAGTTGGTAATTTTTATTTTTATTTTAAACACTTAACATTTTATTACGTTTATGTAATGTTTGATATTCTTATTATTATTGTGTACTAATATTTTTCTTATAGTTTGAAAGTGGGATGCCAAAGTTCCATTTCAAATTGCATGTATGATTATATTTGTATTGTATGTATTCTCTTTTATGCACAAAACAGGGTAAAACAACGCGTTTTCAAAGACTGGCATTAAGTTCAGCAAAAGCAAGTAATTTTGACGACAATGATGCAAAATGTATGTGAAATAACAACAAGACGGAATGAACAAATGACGTGCACCATTTATCATTCAGCAAACAAACGCCAATATATTTGGAAACTTTGGTAAAAATTTAATCATTTTCACACAAATCACCCTCAATAATTTAAATTGTTACTGATTTTTTGCAAATGAGGGCATTGCAAGATCTTAAGTGTGGGAAGGGGTTAAATTCTTTCGGATTTTAAAATTTTTACTTTATACACTTGGTTACCATTAAAAATACTAGTAAAGCAGTAGTTGTATTAGAATCTAGTGCTCTCTGATAAAAAAGAACAGCCCTAGTCTTATATACTGACTACCCAATTCTAGTAAAATTTTTCAAAATTTTCAATTAAATGAATTCAAAATCATGTTTATACATATTTATGAACGATAAAACTAGGTTTTAACACCGAAATTATTGTTACCTCGGAAAGGACATAAATTGAGAAACAAACTAAAATGTTAAAATTCAATTAAAATGGAATAGAGGACGATAAAAAGGAAAATAAAAGCCAAGTGTGGGAAAATTTACCGAATTATTTTAAACATATATCTGTAACAAATAACTGAAAATACTTTTGCTTTGGACTAAACTAAACTGTTTTACCCAATGAAAGAAAAGAAGAGATGGATCTACACGATGAATCAATTCCATCATTAAAAGGAAGTAAAGTCTTCCGAAAAAGACACGCGCTTCTTGATTTAGGTCATGAAGTTGTCGTTCAGACCAGCTGTAGGTTGACGAAAAATCTAGAAAAGTCATCACTAAAATCAGCAGGAAATCCACGGACCTCAGCATTAAACAGGGTCGCCAAGTGGTCAGATTTATCCTAACCATGAGAAGGATTTATCTCGTACAATGGGGAGGCACCATGCAAATTAGCTGGATAAGACTAATGAATCAGATCCCCAGAAAGGATAATCTCCTTAAAGATTAAAAATCAGCTTTTAAGACTGATATTACTCAATCCTAGAGATTGACCTTAAAGATTGAGAATTACAAACTCATGGAATTCGATGATATCTAAACTCGAGCTTGAACGAGAAAATATTTTGATCAAAAATACAAACCGATTTGTTTTCTGAAAACCCAATTTTCAATGCGTTCATTACCATTGAACGTAAAATCCTAGGAATTCACTTGGAATTCATTAGGTCACCTGAACCAAATCGGGTGTCAACCGTAAGAACGGTGGTTGCATAGCATGGTCGGAGACAGGACCTTGTGCCAGACCGAAAAAATTATAAGGGTGAGCTTTACTATTGCTCCTACCAAGGATAGTAATTGCGTCCGACACGTTATAGACCATAATCAAAAGCATGTCACGGGACATTGCCTTAACAGTTGCTTGTTCAACGCTTTCCTTTACAACCGGACGGTAGTTTACCGAAAGGTAATATACGGAACAAGTAAACTGGACGTGTTGCTTTCCAAATACAAGGTTAGCAAGTGGGTGACACAAAACCGCAAGTTTTGAGCTAAAATTTTCAAATCTGAAACCCACCAAACCCACAAAAATATTTTGCAAACACCGGTAAAGGGTTATTCCGGAAAACTTATCTAGGGTAAAAACTAGATTTCGAAAGATCAAATATTTTCATAAAGATCCAATTTCCTTAATGGATCTAAATTTTTATAGTCATGTGGGACTGTAAACCATATCGTTACTACCATTGTTTATACCGCCGTATAGAAATCACTGATGTACAAAGTATGAAGAATAAAGAAGTGATTCTAGTATTTCAAGACAATATTGCTTGAGGACAAGCAACGCTCAAGTGTGGGAATATTTGATAATGCTAAAAAAGAACATATATTTCATAGCATTATTCCTTAAGAAAGACAAGATTTTAGTTGGTATTGTTCGATTTACAAGCGATATTCGTTTAAATTTTAAAAAGAGAAGATAAAAAGCAGATTCGACAAATTGAAGACAAAAAGGTCCAAAGAGCTAAAAAGTACAAGATACAATTAAAAAGGTTCAAAATATTGATGAGGAACGTCTCAAAATGATAAGAGTACAAGTTACAAGACGCAAAGTACACGATATAAAATAATACGCGAGGACGTCCGAAAATCCGGAACCGGGACCTGAGCCAAGAAGAAACGCCCGACGCAACGGACCAAAAATATCTAGTCTACTATGCACAAAAATATAATATAATATATATATAATTATATATAATTATATATTATATATATTATTATTATATTACGTCGGCAAGAAGAAAACAAAGCAATTTGGCTGGATCCAGGGTGGCCATGCGACTCGCATGGCCAGAGGCACAAATCCATGCGAGTCGCATGGAGTGAGATTGCTGGTCAGGTCCTATATAAAGCCAGTTTTCTGCTGAGTTTTAATCATCTTTTTCCTTCCTCTTCATACGTAAATATATTTATATTTATAATTTATATTTTAATTTTAATTATAATTCTAATAATAAGGGTATGTTAGCGAATGTTGTAAGGGTGTAAGTCGAAATTCTGTCCGTGTAACGCTACGCTATTTTTAATCATTGTAAGTTATGTTCAACCTTTTTACATTAATGTCTCGTAGCTAAGTTATTATTATGCTTATTTAAAACGAAGTAATCATGATGTTGGGCTAATTACTAAAATTGGGTAATTGGGCTTTGTACCATAATTGGGGTTTGGACAAAAGAACGACACTTGTGGAAACTAGACTATGGGCTATTAATGGGCTTTATATTTGTTTAACTAAATGAAAGTTTGTTAATGTTAATATAAAGATTTACAATTGGGCGTCCCTATAAATTACCATATACACTCGATCGGACACGATGGGCGGGGTATTTATATGTACGAATAATCGTTCATTTAACCGGACACGGGAATGGATTAATAGCCACTAGAATAATTTAAACAGGGGTGAAATTACATTCAAGGGTAATTGGTGTAATTGTTAACAAAGTAGTAAAACCTTGGTTTACACGCAGTCGATAACCTGGTGTATTCATTAAACAAAGTATTAAAACCTTGTTACAATTCGAATCCCCAATTAGTTGGAATATTTAACTTCGGGTATAATAATAATTTGACAAGGACACTTGCAATTTATATTTATGACTGATGGACTGTTATGGACACAAACCAGACGGACATATTGAATAATCCAGGACAAAGGACAATTAACCCAAGGGCATAAAACTAAAATCAACACGTCAAACATCATGATTACGGAAGTTTAAATAAGCATAATTCTTTTATTTCATATTTAATCTCCTTTATTTTATATTTAATTGCACTTCTAATTATCGCACTTTTATTTATTGTTATTTTATTTTATCGCACTTTTAATTATCGTACTTTTTAATTATTGCAATTTTATTTTATCGCATTTTTATTATTCGCAATTTCATTATCGTTATTTACTTTACGCTTTAATTTTAGTCTTGTATTTATATTTTACATTAGGTTTTAACTGCGACTAAAGTTTTAAAATCGACAAACCGGTCATTAAACGGTAAAAACCCCCTTTATAATAATAATATTACTTATATATATATTTGTATTTTTATAAAAGTAAACTAATATAGCGTTGAGCTTTGTTTAAAGATTTCCCTGTGGAATGAACCGGACTTACTAAAAACTACACTACTGTACGATTAGGTACACTGCCTATAAGTGTTGTAGCAAGGTTTAAGTATATCCATTCTATAAATAAATAAATATCTTGTGTAAAATTGTATCGTATTTAATAGTATTTCCTAGTAAAATATAAGCTATTTTATATACACCTCGTTCGACATCATACGTGGTAATATCAAATCCTTGGGTTCGTAACCCTCTAAGTTCTGTCTTGAGCTTATTGACCTCGGTTCTGGGATGGTACTTCTCGTTCATCAAGTGCTTGAATGCTGACCACGGTAGTGCGTACGCATCATCTTGTCCCACTTGCTCTAGATAGGTATTCTACCATGTTAACGCAGAACCTGTGAAGGTATGCGTAGCGTACTTCACTTTGTCCTCTTCAGTACACTTACTTATGGCAAACACCGATTCTACCTTCTCGGTCCACCAATTCAATCTGATCGGTCCTTCGGTTCCATCAAATTCCAAAGGTTTGCAGGCAGTGAATTCTTTGTAGGTGCATCCTACACGATTTCCTGTTCTGCTAGATCCAAGGTTATTGTTGGTATGTAGCGCAGCCTGTACTGCGGCTATGTTTGAAGCTAGAAAAGTACGGAATTCCTCTTCATTCATATTCACGGTGTGTCGAGTAGTCGGTGTCATTTCCCGTTAAGTTCATACTTAGTAGCTAATATACAATTCAACTACTACAATTCTATATGAAAAACTGATTATAATAATATTTCGCGTTCAAACTTTTACACAATATTTTACAAACTTACAATACCGCTTATTTTACATAAAGCTAAAATATAGCACACAATAACTTTGATACAAGATAGTTGTGAAGATAATTCTAGCTAGTACACAAGTCGTTCAGCAAAGGCAATAAAGACACGTAATTCATACGTCTAGAAACAAGTCATGCATTCTAGTTTTACTAATACCACTTCCCATCCTTGGTCTTGTGGAACGTAACCGTTGTGACCGATAATATGACAACGTGTTGTAATGTCGTCAAAAGGGCGAAGGTTACGTAATGACCAACAGTCTCGTAATAACCTAAAAACCTCATTTCTTACCCCAATTACCGACTCCGTCACTTGTGGGAACGTTTTGTTTAATAGTTGTAGCCCGATGTTCTTTTTCTCACTTTGGTGAGAAGCGAACATTACTAACCCGTAAGCATAACATGCTTCTTTATGCTGCATGTTAGCCGCTTTTTCTAAATCATGAAGTCCTATATTCGGATACATTGAGTCAAAATAATTTCTTAACCCGTTGCATAAAATAGCATTTGGGTTCCCCGCAATATATGCGTCAAAGTAAACACATCGTAACTTATGGGTTTCCCAATGTGATATCCCCCATCTTTCAAACGAAAGCCTTTTATAAACCAAGGCATTCTTGGAACGTTCTTCGAATGTCTTACAAACTGATCTCGCCTTAAATAGTTGTGCCGAGGAATTCTGACCGACTCTAGACAAGATTTCATCAATCATGTCTCCGGGTAGGTCTCTTAAAATATTGGGTTGTCTATCCATTTTGTATTTTTATAATGTAAAATAGACAAGAGTTAGATTCATAAAAAAAATACGTATTAATACAAGCATAAGCACACTATATTACATATATTACACCACACGAATACAACTATCTTATTCCAACTTGCTCGTTTCTTCTTCTTTGATTTTGGTTCGTTTTGACAAGTTTCTAGGGATATATGATGTTCCCCTAATACAAGCCATCGTTTTCCACATTGGTTTAGAAAAACCTGGTGGTTTAGAGGTTCCCGGGTCATTGTTACAACTTAAGGGCTTCGGGGGTTGACGATACATATAAAGTTCATCGGGGTTGGAATTAGATTTCTCTATTTTTATGCCCTTTCCCTTACTATTTTCTTTTGCCTTTTTAAATTCAGTTGGGGTAATTTCTATAACATCATCGGAATTCTCGTCGGAATCCGATTCATCGGAGAATTGGTAATCCTCCCAATATTTTGCTTCCTTGGCGGAAACACCATTGACCATAATTAACCTTGGTCGGTTGGTTGAGGATTTTCTTTTACTTAACCGTTTTATTATTTCCCCCACCGATTCTATTTCTTCATCCGGTTCCGATTCTTCTTCCGGTTCCGATTCTTCTTCTGGTTCCGACTCTTCTTCCGGTTCCTCTTCGGGAACTTGTGAATCAGTCCACGAATCATTCCAATTTACATTTGACTCTTCATTATTATTAGGTGAGTCAATGGGACTTGTTCTAGAGGTAGACATCTATCACATAATATCAAACGCGTTAAGAGATTAATATATCACATAATATTCACATGTTAAAAATATATAGTTTCCAACAAAATTTGTTAAGCAATCATTTTTCAAGTAAACACGGTCGAAGTCCAGACTCACTAATGCATCCTAACAAACTCGATAAGACACACTAATGCAAAATTCTGGTTCTCTAAGACCAACGCTCGGATACCAACTGAAATGTCCCGTTCTTATTGATTAAAAACGTTCCATATTAATTGATTTCGTTGCGAGGTTTTGACCTCTATATGAAACGTTTTTCAAAGACTGCATTCATTTTTAAAATAAACCATAACCTTTATTTCATAAATAAAGGTTTAAAAAGCTTTACGTAGATTATCAAATAATGATAATCTAAAATATCATGTTTACACACGACCATTACATAATGGTTTACAATACAAATATGTAACATCGAAATCAGTTTCTTGAATGCAGTTATTACACAATATCATACAAACATGGACTCCAAATCTTGTCCATATTTTAGTATGCAACAGCGGAAGCTCTTAGTATTCACCTGAGAATAAACATGCTTTAAACGTCAACAAAAATGTTGGTGAGTTATAGGTTTAACCTATATATATATATATATATATATATATATATATATATATATATATATATATATATATATATATATATATATATATATATATATATATATATATATCAAATCGTAACAATAGACCACAAGATTTCATATTTCAATACACATCCCATACATAGAGATAAAAATCATTCATGTGGTGAACACCTGGTAACCGACATTAACAAGATGCATATATAAGAATATCCCCATCATTCCGGGACACTCTTCGGATATGATATAAATTTCGAAGTACTAAAGCATCCGGTACTTTGGATGGGGTTTGTTAGGCCCAATAGATCTATCTTTAGGATTCGCGTCAATTAGGGTGTCTGTTCCCTAATTCTTAGATTACCAGACTTAATAAAAAGGGGCATATTCGATTTCGATAATTCAACCATAGAATGTAGTTTCACGTACTTGTGTCTATTTTGTAAATCATTTATAAAACCTGCATGTATTCTCATCCCAAAAATATTAGATTTTAAAAGTGGGACTATAACTCACTTTCACAGATTTTTACTTCGTCGGGAAGTAAGACTTGGCCACTGGTTGATTCACGAACCTATAACAATATATACATATATATCAAAGTATGTTCAAAATATATTTACAACACTTTTAATATATTTTGATGTTTTAAGTTTATTAAGTTGGCTGTCCTCGTTAGTAACCTACAACTAGTTGTCCACAGTTAGATGTACATAAATAAATCGATAAATATTATCTTGAATCAATCCACGACCCAGTGTATACGTATCTCAGTATTGATCACAACTCAAACTATATATATTTTGGAATCAACCTCAACCCTGTATAGCTAACTCCAACATTCACATATAGAGTGTCTATGGTTGTTCCGAAATATATATAGATGTGTCGACATGATAGGTCGAAACATTGTATACGTGTCTATGGTATCTCAAGATTACATAATATACAATACTAGTTGATTAAGTTATGGTTGGAATAGATTTGTTACCAATTTTCACGTAGCTAAAATGAGAAAAATTATCCAATCTTGTTTTACCCATAACTTCTTCATTTTAAATCCGTTTTGAGTGAATCAAATTTCTATGGTTTCATATTGAACTCTATTTTATGAATCTAAACATAAAAAGTATAGGTTTATTGTCGGAAAAATAAGTTACAAGTCGTTTTTGTAAAGGTAGTCATTTCAGTCGAAAGAACGACATCTTGATGACCATTTTAGAAAAATACTTCCACCTTGAGTTTAACCATAATTTTTGGATATAGTTTCATGTTCGTAATAAAAATCATTTTCACAGAATAACAACTTTTAAATTAAAGTTTATCATAGTTTTTAATTAACTAACCCAAAACAGTCCGCGGTGTTACTACGACGGCGTAAATCCAGTTTTACGGTGTTTTTCGTGTTTCCAGGTTTTAAATCATTAAGTTAGCATATCATATAGATATAGAACATGTGTTTAGTTGATTTTAAAAGTCAAGTTAGAAGGATTAACTTTTATTTGCGAACAAGTTTAGAATTAACTAAACTATGTTCTAGTGATTACAAGTTTAAACCTTCGAATAAGATAGCTTTATATGTATGAATCGAATGATGTTATGAACATCATTACTACCTCAAGTTCCTTGGAGAAACCTACTGGAAATGAGAAAAATAGATCTAGCTTCAAAGGATCCTTGGATGGCTTGAAAGTTCTTGAAGCAGAATCATGACACGAAAACAATTTCAAGTAAGATTTCCACTCGAAATAAGATTGTTATAGTTATAGAAATTGAATTAAAGTTTGAATATGATTATTACCTTGTATTAGAAAGATAACCTACTATAAGTAACAAAGGTTTCTTGATCTTGGATGATTACTTGGAATGGATTTAGAAAACTTGGAAGTAAACTTGCAATCTGGGAAGTATTCTTGATTTTATGAAACTAGAACTTTTGGAATTTATGAAGAACACTTAGAACTTGAAGATAGAACTTGAGGGAGATCAATCAGATGAAGAAAATTGAAGAATGAAAGTTTTTGTAGGTGTTTTTGGTCGTTGGTGTATGGATTAGATATAAAGGATATGTAATTTTGTTTTCATGTAAATAAGTCATGAATGATTACTCGTATTTTTGTAATTTTATGAGATATTTCATGCTAGTTGCCAAATGATGGTTCCCACATGTGTTAGGTGACTCACATGGGCTGCTAAGAGCTGATCATTGGAGTGTATATACCAATAGTACATACATCTAAAAGCTGTGTATTGTACGAGTACGAATACGGGTGCATACGAGTAGAATTGTTGATGAAACTGAACGAGGATGTAATTGTAAGCATTTTTGTTAAGTAGAAGTATTTTGATAAGTGTCTTGAAGTCTTTCAAAAGTGTATGAATACATATTAAAAAACTACATGTATATACATTTTAACTGAGTCGTTAAGTCATCGTTAGTCGTTACATGTAAATGTTGTTTCGAAACCTTTAGGTTAACGATCTTGTTGAATGTTGTTAACCCATTGTTTATTATAACAAATGAGATGTTAAATTGTTATATTATCATGATATTATGATATATAACATATCTTAGTATGATATATATACAGTTAAATGTTGTTACAACGATAATCGTTACATATATGTCTCGTTTCGAAATCATTAAGTTAGTAGTCTTATTTTTACATATGTATTTCATTGTTAATACACTTAATAATATATTTACTTATCATTTAACATAATTAACCAAGTGTATCAATATCTTAATATGATTAATATACAACTAGTAAGACGTTGTTATAACGATAATCGTTATATATATCGTTTTCGAGTTTCTTAAATTAATAGTCTCATTTTTATGTATATAACTCATTGTTAAAATACCTAATGAGATACATACTTATAATAAAATCATGTTAACTATATATATAACCATATATATGTCATCGTATAGTTTTTACAAGTTTTAACGTTCGTGAATCACCGATCAACTTGGGTGGTCAATTGTCTACATGAAACCTATTTCAATTAATCAAGTCTTAACAAGTTTGATTGCTTAACATGTTGGAAACACTTAATCATTTAAATAACAATTTCATTTAATATATATATAAACATGGAAAAGTTCGGGTCACTACAGTTGGAAAGGCAATTTAACGAGGAATGCAACTAAACACCTTTCATCAATTAAAAATATCATTTACAAAAATCAAAATCCAAGTTGAATGCTCATTTAATGTTCATCATAAATACTTCCAAGTTCATAAATGCACATTTATGATTCGAGAATTAAATGCACATATATGATACGTCGTTTCGTATGTAATTAAGCATACAATACAACTAAACACTTGTAATTAACATTGCAAAGCATTAAATGCATCAAAGATCACATTTAAGGCCACCAAACCCTAACTAACAATCACAAATTTAACAATTTTGTTTATGAAGCTAATACATGCCAACCTACATACCACTTTGAAGCTAGTGATGCTAGTAATACATTTAATACATGCTCTTTTAACATCTAACAATATTTAAGCAACCAAATCTCAAGATCAAACACACCCATTTCAAGTTTATGCTAGTTACATCCAAATGACAAAAACAAGCTTATAAATCATATATTCATGTTAGACTTGAGCCATAGACACTAATTAACACTTTTATAAGTTAAAAACATCAAGAACACAAAATCTAGTGTTTTTAGAAAGTTAACCAAATGTAATGAGATTGGTATGGATTTGAAGAGGAAGATGCAAGGATTTTGAATATGTAATTTGTTTGAGTTGATGCTTGCTCGATTTGAAATAGATGATGATTCTTTGCTTGGGGTGTTGAGAGAAAAATGGAAGTATCACAAATTTGAAAGGGAGGTGAATGGATGAGTGGAGGAGAAGGGTTTGACTAGTTGACCTAGTCAAACCTTTTGTCCTTTGGCAAGTTTAGTCCCTCAAGTTTCAAAGCGGGTGCGTGAATTACCTAAATGAGATAATTTAAAGCGTGTTTTAATGGAAGATGTTATAATCATATAAAGGACTCTAAATAATTAAATTGAAAGTAAACGGAAAAAGGTGGGATGTTACATTACCTACTCCTTAAAAGAAATTTAGTCCCGAAATTTAAGTAGGTGTAGTAGACGTTGTTTCTTCCTCGGGATCTTGCGTTTCCGAATCCACGAATAAATAAGGGTATTTCTTTTGCATTTGATCTTGCCTTTCCCAAGTAAACTCGGGTCCGCTTTTGGCATTCCAACGGACCTTAACGATAGGAATTCTACTTTGTTTTAGCGTCTTGACGGAGGTGTCCACACATTCAACTGGTTCCTCCACAAAATGAAGTTTTTCATCAATAGTAAGTTCCTCGAGAGGGATGACGAGTTCGGGTTCGGGAAAACACTTTTTCAAGTTTGATACATGGAAAGTAGGATGAACGGAGTTCAATTTCGGTGGAAGATCTAAACGATAAGCAACGGTTCCAACACGCTCCAAGATTTTGAAAGGACCAATATACCGCGGATTTAGTTTCACGCGTTTCCCGAAATGGATTACACCTTTCCAAGGTGCGACTTTTAACATTACACAGTCACCGACTTGAAATTCGAGGTCGTTGCATCTTTTGTCAGTATAGCTCTTTTGACGACTTCGGGCCGTCCTAAGTCTATCTCGGATTTGAACGATCTTCTCGGTTCTCTCATGAATGAGTTCAGGTCCGGTGATTTGTGTGTTGCCTACTTCGGCCCAACAAAGAGGTGAACGGCATTTGTGACCATATAACACTTCAAATGGTGCGGCGTTAATACTCGCGTGATAACTATTATTGTAGGAAAATTCGGCGAGAGGTAAGTGCTTATCCCAAGCTTTTCCAAAATCAATAACGCAAGCTCGTAGCATGTCTTCCAAGGTTTGAATTATGCGTTTGCTTTGTCCGTCAGTTTGTGGGTTATATGCGGTGCTCATGTCTAAACGCGTTCCCAACGCTTCTTGTAAAGTACGCCAAAATCTAGAAACAAAGCGGCCATCTCA
The DNA here is from genome assembly GCF_046630445.1 of Rutidosis leptorrhynchoides. NCBI lineage: Eukaryota > Viridiplantae > Streptophyta > Magnoliopsida > Asterales > Asteraceae > Rutidosis > Rutidosis leptorrhynchoides. The sequence goes on from NC_092342.1 coordinate 144,918,047, forward strand.
GTCGGAAATAATCGATAAAGGCACATCGTGATGGGCGACGATCTCTTTAATGTAAAGTTGTGCAAGTCTTTCCATGTTGTCGGTTTCCTTCATGGCTAAGAAGTGCGCGGATTTGGTGAGATGGTCAAAAATAACCCAAATAGTATCATAACCGCCCACCGTCTTTGGTAGTTTGGTGATAAAATCCATCATTATCTTTTCCCACTTCCATTGCGGGATTTTGGGTTGTTGAAGTATTCCGGACGGTCTTTGATGTTCGGCTTTGACTTTGGAGCAAGTTAGGCATTTTCCAACATAAGTAGTGACGTGCCTTTTAATGTTCGGCCACCAATATTGTTCCTTAAGGTCGTGGTACATCTTATTGGCACCGGGGTGATATCTTGACTTATGGGCTTCGTCTAAAATAAGGCTTCATAGGTCCCCATAACTAGGTACCCAAATTCTTCAGGCGAAATATCAGAGTCTGGTTTCTTTAACTTCGAATCGAGAGGTGAGGACGTTCAAGTGTTCGAGAGAGATGTTTTCATCCTTGAGAGCCTCGTCTTGGGCTACACGAATTTGACTATTGAGGTTGGTGTGAATGGTGATGTTTAAATCTCGAACACGAAGAGGCACTACTCTTTCTTTTTGACTTAAGGCACCGGCTACTACATTTGCCTTTCCAGGATGGTAACGAAGCTCACAATCGTAATAGTTCAAAGTTTCAATCCACCGTCATTGTCTCATGTTTAGTTGCTTTTGGTCGAAGATGTGTTGAAGGCTTTTATGATCGGTGAAGATAGTACTCTTAGTTCCATAAAGATAGTGTCTCCACATTTTAAATGCAAAGACAACGGCTCCGAGTTCAAGATCATGTGTCGTATAGTTCTGTTCGTGAATTTTCAATTGTCGAGAGGCATAAGCAATGACTTTCTTTCGTTGCATCAATACACACCCAAAACCATGTTTCGAGGCATCGCAATATACAACAAAATCATCATTGCCTTTGGAAAGTGAAAAGATAGGAGCGGTGGTTAGCTTTGTCTTCAAGATTTGAAAAGCGGATTCTTGCTCGGTCGTCCAAATGAATTTCTTTCCCTTGTGAGTTAACGCGGTTAGAGGACGTGCAACCAAAGAGAAGTTTTCGATGAATCTACGATAGTACCCGATGAGACCCAAGAATTGACGAATGTAAGTAGGAGTAGTAGGGGTCTCCCATTTGCTAATGGCTTCAATTTTCGATGGATCGACCTTAATACCTTGATCACTTACAACATGACCAAGAAATTGAACTTCCTTCAACCAAAATTCACACTTGGAGAATTACGCATAGAGTCATTCTTGTCTCAAGAGTTCGAGCATGAGTCGAAGGTGTTGTTCGTGTTCTTCTTCACTTTTAGAATAGACCAAGATGTCATCGATGAACACAATAACGAATTTATCGAGATACGGTTTGCACACGCGGTTCATAAGGTCCATGAACACCGCCGGTGCATTAGTGAGACCAAATGGCATTACAAGAAATTCATAACTACCATAACGAGTTCAGAAAGCGGTTTTGGAGACATCTTCCCCCTTAACCCTTAATTGATGATAACCCAAGCGGAGATCGATTTTCGAATATACACGAGATCCTTGTAATTGATCAAAGAGGTCATCAATGCATGGAAGAGGGTATCGGTTCTTAACCTTCAATTTGTTTAGTTCACGATAGTCGATACACATTCGTAGGGATCCATCATTCTTCTTAACGAATAAAATCGGAGCGCCCCATGTTGAATGGCTAGGTTGGATAAAACCACGGTCAAGTAGTTCTTAAATTTGACTTTGCAATTCTTGCATTTCGAATGGAGCAAGTCTATACAGTGCACGTGCTACGGGTGCGGCTCTCGGAATAAGATCGATTTGGAATTCAACCGGTCGATGAGGTAGAAGTCCCGACAATTCATCGGTAAATACATCGAAAAATTCACTAATAATTGGTACATCATCGATATGCTTCTCGTCGGTTTCAACTTTCTTAACGTGGGATAGAATCGCGAAATAACCTTTACGAAGGTATTTTTCAACTTTAAGGCACGAGACGAGGTTGAGTCCGGTGCAACTCTTATCGCCATAGACAACCAAGGGTTCACCATCGTCGATAGGAATTTGAATCGCTTTAAGATTACATCAAAGCTCCCTAGTTCTATAGTTATCAAGTCAATTTCAAACTCTTTACCCATTAAGTTTAACGTACACCCCCGATAAAAATTTTCGGCACTTAATAGTTTCCAGTTGGCCACTTCAATGTTATAAGTAGTATCTAGTGGGAGTGGTGGAGTGCTAAAAGAATGAGTCAAAGTCTTGATTACAAAACTCTTATCGGCACCCAAATCGAATAAACAAGAGACATAAGAATCATTGAGAAGAAACGTACCCGTGACTAGTTCATTGTCATCCCGGGCTTCTTCGGTGTTGATGTTGAAAGCTCGGCAGCGTGTATTGGGGTTAGCTTTCTTCTTTGGGCACGCATTCCTATAATGACCCGATTGGCCACATTCAAAACAAACACCCGGTCTTGTGCATTTGGCCCCTTTTGAGCAACAGGAGCGGCGTTTCTACAATCGTTGGCCACATGGCCACTCCTTTGACATTTGTTGGAAAATGGCTTGCCACATTCACCATAATGATGTTTGTGGCACTTGTTGCAAAATGGTTTATTCCCGACATAACCTTTCTTGTCGTCGGAGGTGAAAGGCTTTTTGGTGAAGGTGTTGTTGTGGTAGTTGCTTGATGGAGTGGCTTCTCATTTTCTTTTGTTGCCAGCCAGTTTATCCTCGGCCTTAGGTGCCGGTACTACGATCTCGTCCACCGTTTCTATCAATTTGCGGGCCATATTCAAAGCTTCTTGATGATTGGTTGGTTTGGATGACATTACTCCGTGTTTGATGCTCTTTGGAAGACCATCCATGTAAAGTTCAACCCTTGAAGACTCGGGGTTCACAAGGTTTGGGCACATCAAGGCTAGTTCGGAAAATTGTTGATTATAAGCCTTGAGGTCGTTTCTGACCGCTTTTAAAGTTCTTAGCTCTTGTTCGAGCTTTCGGGTTTCTTCACGAGGAAAGTATTCGATGATCATATTTTCCCTTAAATCGGCCCAAGAGAGGGCGTGAGCTTCATCGGTACCCACCGATTGTACATAGGTGTTCCACCAAGTGAGCGCGACACCGACGAAAGTGTGAGTGGAGTACTTGACCTTGTCTTGGTCCCGACAACTGCTTATGATAAAGACGGCTTCCGTTTGCTCAAACCATCGGGTGAGCACAACCGGTCCCCCGGTTCCATCGAAGGTGTGAGGTTTGCATCCCATGAAAGCTTTATAGGAGCATCCCCCACTTGAGTTACCGGCACCATTGTTGTTGTTATTGTGGTTGTTGTTATTGTTGTTGTTGTTGGATGAGTGACCGGCCATGGCCGCATACACGGCGGTGGCTATCATTCGTTGTAGAGCTTGTTTGGGTGTTTCATGGCATGGTACACGGCGAGGAGGCGTTGTTCCTTCAAAACACAAGAATACCGTTGATTAGTATTTTCAATAATACTAATCATGATATGGAATAAGGATAGAGAGAAAATTTTCCTTGATTCGCCTTCAATTCTTTATGTCATAATGTCGGAACATTCATACGAGTCACCGTAATATAATCCCGAAAATTATATTACCCTGATTCATATGTGCATTCGACATTATTTCATATAGTCAAGGTGGCGTGTTAATCAAATTAAACAACGTGAGATTAAGATGAAATAAGAGTAGATATGAGTAGAAACGTTCGAGTATCAATGCACAAGTAGTCAAGTAATTCCTACTTCAAGTCTATATGCCGGTTGTAGTCTAGACTCACTAATGTACCCTATGACTCGGGGTTGACACCAATGAACTCTAAATCCCTACAATCAATGCACTGATACCATCTGTAGCTACCCAATAAAAATCATCATTGATGGTGCCGTCTACTTAGGTCCCGTTACATGGTCATAAGTCTTTAACACAACGTTTGACCAAAAGTATGTCGCATTCATTTCAAAAGTAAGGATGTTTCAAGATTTACAAAGTAGTTCAATAACTAGTTACATTACGAAGTTTAAAGTACAATTGAAACATATGCGACACAATTTAAGAATAAGTCAAAAGACGCTCCACGTATGCATGTATACTCGACATCCAAGCAAGTATCAAAAATAATGTGCGGAAGCATGTATCACCTAGCGTTCAAGGACCTGAGAAAACAAATAGAAAACTGTCAACGATAAACGTTGGTGAAATCATAGGTGTAATAGAAACGTTGTTTTTGAACCACAAGATTTAATATAGTTGATTATCTAAATCATTTGTATTCCAAAAGTATGTTCGCCAGCACCCAATTATCAAGACCTAATTGTTTCGTACTCTGTTACGTAGTGTTAGAACATACACTAAACTCGAAAATATATCTCATCCGCTAACGGTAGCGAACCGTCCGAATGAGGGCTCGTCAAGCCCAATGTGATCACATAACATAAGTTCACGTTTACACCCTGCAAGTGTAACTAATGATAATTGAATTGAGGCTTTTCATTTTAACTCACTGTGGAATGTTTGTTTTCGTACTTGTGTTCAAAGCATAAAAGTATGATGCGTATATGTTTCTCATCCCATAGTTTAAAAGTAAAAGTTGTTGAAAAGGTGGGACTATGATCTCAACTTGAGTGCAAGCGTATAAAAGTACTTCACAAGTAAACGTGTGCAAGAACGAATGCTAGTCTTGAACTAAACAAGTAGGTCGTATCAATAATGGTAAACACGATAGGTCAAAGTGTTCAATTAGTCCTATGGCTCGTTACGACTCGATTATTATAGCATGTGAATCAAATTGTCAAGTTTCATGCAAGGTACAAGTATAAAAGCATGTTAGAATAATTGCATAAGTATTTAATTAAGTTTGGACAAAAGTCAACTTTGGTCAAGTCAAAGTCAACGAAACAGTCAACACGTTCGGGTCGGGTCCTGAACTATTTTTCTGAGGTTTTTAATCATATATAAGCATGTTAGAACAAGTTACATGTGAATCGGAGGTGCGTAGCATATCAAACATTTTTTTTGAAATTTGACAATGTAGGTCAGTCCTTGAATGCGGCTTATGTCGCGCCGCGGCAATCAACGTGAACTGGTGCCTGGCCAGTTTCAATTGTTCATGTCTCAACTAAATTTCAATTAAGCACAATTCGCAAATCGTAAACACTTAAAATGTATACTATACATCGTTGGAAAGGTAATTTAATGAGGAATGCAACTAAACACCTTTCATCAATTAAAAACATCATTTACAAAAATCGAAATCCAAGTTGAATGCTCATTTAATGTTTATCATAAATACCTCCAAGTTCATAAATGCACATTTATGATTCGGGAATTAAATGAACACATATAATACGCCGTTTTGTAGGTAATTATGCATACAATAAAACTAAATACTTACAATTAACATTGCAAAGCATTCAATGCATCAAAGATCACATTTAAGGCCACCAAACCCTAACTAACAATCACAAATTTAACAATTTTGTTTATGAAGCTAATACATGCCAACCTACATACCAAATTGAAGCTAGTCATGCTAGTAATATATTTAATACATGCACTTTTAACATCTAACAACATTTAAGCAAGCAAATCTCAAGATCAAACACACCCATTTCAAGTTTAAGCTAGTTACATCCAAATGACAAGAACAAGCATATAAATCATATATTCATGTTAGACTTGAGCAATAGACACTAATTAACACTTTTATAAGTTAAAAACATCAAGAACATAAAATCTAGTATTTTTAGAAAGTTACTCAAATGCAATGAGATTGGTATGGATTTAAAGACGAAGATGCAAGGATTCCGAATATGTAATTTGTTTGAGTTGATGCTTGCTCGATTTGAAATAGATGATGATTCTTTGCTTGGGGTGTTGAGAGAAAAATGGAAGTATCACAAATTTGAAAAGGGAGGTGAATGGATGAGTGGAGGAGAAGGGTTTGACTAGTTGACCTAGTCAAACCTTTTATCCTTTGGCAAGTTTAGTCCCTCAAGTTTCAAAGCGGGTGCGAGAATTACCTAAACGAGATAATTTAAAGCGCGTTTTAACGGAAGATGTTATAATCATATAACGGACTCTAAATAATTAAACAGAAAGTAAATGGAAAAAGGCGGGATGTTACAATATATATCAAGTTAAGGGATGTTAGTGCATTTTTCATGAGTCCGTAGACATCTACCGCACGTTTATGATCAGTACTTCAGTTATTGGGTTACCATGATCGCTCGTTATTATCCTATCTATGTTTACATGCATATACATGATCTGCAAGAACAAGATATGGAAGTTTGACCATGTTAGACTCAGTCAGACGTACGAGTGAAGCCTCACTCGTACGAATGACAAGCTCATATGCACGATTGTGCTGAGCTGAGTCCAAAACCTAATATGATGACACTTACACGAGTGAGTGATCAACCACATGACTGAGTCAGTTCACTCGTACGAGTGAGACTTGACTCGTACGGTTGACTTATTGTTAGTGAATTTTGCATGAGTCCCTAGACATCTACTGCACGTCTATGATCAGTACTTTAGTTATTGGGTTACCATGATTGCTCGTTATTATCCTATCTATGTTTACATGCGTATACAGGTACTGCAGGAACAAGATATGGAAGTTTAACTCTATTAGACTCAGTCACACGCACGAGTGAAGCCTCACTCATACGAATGACAAGCTCATACGCACGGTTGTGCTGAGCTGAGTCAAAAACCTAATTTGATGACACCCACACGAGTGAGTGATCAACTGCACATCTGAGACTACTCACTCGTACGAGTGAGTAAGTGACTCGTACGGTTGACTTAACAGCAGGGGTGTATATTGTGTTATGTTCTTCATTTTAGGTTAAGCCTCTCATTTTTTTTAATCACTCAGATCTGGTAACCTGTCCGATTCTCTCTCTGTGCTTCAAGCCTAAATCCTTGCAAAATGTGAATAATAGCTCAAGGTATTGATCTAATCACACAAATCTTGTTGTGGTTTGACTAAATCAATCCCAAAAAGCACAACATATTCACTAGAGGGTTTGATTCACTATTCCGCCATTGTGTGTGTCTAATTTGTTGGATTTCAAGATCCAAATCATGTTTCTTTAGTGGTATCAGAGCGTTGGTTGAGAAATCAACATCATCCTAGTGATTTGTGATTGTTTTTGAGCTAATTATTTTTGGTTTTGTATTTTAGAGAGTTTTTGGTTCAAAAAGTTATCATTTTTACGTTTTTAATAGTGATTTGAGAGTGTTTATGTTCGTTTAGTGCTAATCCAGCTTGTAGACGAAGAAATTGGTAATTTACATCTTTTTCTAGCGTTTTTGAGTGATTTAAGGGTTAATAGCTGATACACGATGAGTCAGCTAAAGAACACTCACTCGCACGCTTGAGGTGACGAGTGAGCTCATCCGAACGTTTTTGGCAAAGCTAAGTTTGGGTTGACGATTTTAGGTAACTCGCATGGTTGATCACACGGTTGATCATTGAACCATATGATTGAGGATTGAGATGTACGACTCATCACACGGTTGATCTAATATGCAAGTTTGACTTTGTGTTGTTGTCTGTTGAGAAGTTAAGGTCACACGCACGTTTGAGTTTTGTTACTTGTACGGTTGAGGACAGAAATCTAGTGACTCGTATGACTTAGTTACTAAACCGCATTGTTTACTTAGTTTTGATAAGTTTGTCAAGATGGTTAATTCAAACCATTATGCGTTGGCTGCACCATTAGTTCAGAGTATCACGAGTATGACTTAACGATTACTCCTTGCTGAAAGCGAATCCGGGAGTGGTATGATATGTCCAAGGTTAATGAATATGGATAACTACTCTACATGGAAGTCAAGATTTAAGATTTGGTCTGATGGTCAAGACACGAAGCTTTGGAAGTACATTGAATCAGAATTTCAATAACCACGTTCACCAGTTACAAATTAGTTGTATACTTTACATAATATGCCTACTTAAGAACGTGAGGAATATAATTTGGAAAAGAAGATGTACTGTAATTTGACAAGTGCTCTTGATGGTCTGATTTTCCATCAATTTCTGTGTCATGATAACTCATTCAAGATATGGTAAGCACTTCGTACATTCAATGAAGGAAATACTGCTTACAGATCTCGAAAAGGATTAGAATTGAAGGCTGAGTTTGATCATTTTCACTGGCAAGTTGGAGAATCTATTACAGATTTAGTTGAAAGATATCGTCATTTGCTAGCTGAACTATACAAGCATGATGTAACCATTGAAGATAAGGATAAAGTGGTATTTCTAGCTGGAGCACTACCGTTGGAATGGAATGGTTTTGTATTGACCATGAAAGCTAGTGGAGAACTTGCTACTGCTACAGTGAACTCGTTTATTGCAAGACTTCAGGAAGAAGAATTAGAATTGTTAAACAAATTGAAGAAGTCTAAACAAGTTCAGGACACCAAAATGTATTATCCAAATGGATACACACCTGCTAAATCAGCTCATGCTCCGTTTTAAACTGCCTTTGTTACAAACAATCAGAGTATGTATGGTTTGAATGTCAGTTCTTCAAATACTCAACAACCTTCCTATCCGTCACAAGTTTCACCATGTTCACTCAACATTCAATCACAGCCTACTTCAAATACGATAGAGTCATCTACACCGTCTGCATCAGATGTTTTATCTGCACTCAAGATTGAGAACATAAGAAAGGTTGGGAAAGAAAAATTTAGTGAAGATATAGCTTTACTTTCAAGTCTTGTGAACTCTTATGATAGTTATCTTGTTGGTTGTGTGGGTAACATTCATCTAACAACTTAAGATTATCAATAACTTGATAAGAATGAAGCAGAGAAGATGGATATAATGTGAAGTATGGCAAATCTTGTGAAAAGAGCTAGAGATTACGAAGAATGAACTGGGAAACCGATCAGTCTGACCAAGGATAAAAACTAGGATTTGATATGAATATTGTTACTTGTTACAACTCTGGAGAATTAAGTCATTTTTTCAAGAGAGTGTACAAAACAGAAGAAGCAGGGTAATCACAATCCTTTCAGGAATCAGAACTACAACCGAAATAGTTCCCAGAGTCAATCAACGAAGCATGAGATTTACATCACTGATAAAGGAAATGAAACAGACACAGCTGAAAGTCCTAACAAAGCTTTGGCTGTCATTCATGGAGATGATGATGATTGGTCAATCAAATTGAATGTGAATGATCAACAACCTAAGGCTAACATGGCTCGGATCACTAAAGATGAAACATATTGTGTTTCTAATCAAAGTTTAATTGAGAAATTGACTACTCGTGCTGAAAGAGCTGAAGAATTGTCTCGAACTATTCGAAAAGAGAAGATTCAAAAACAAGTTAAAGACAAATTCAAAAAAGCACGTGATTGGATGGTGTTGTGCAACGATACATCTTTTACCCTAAAAATTTATATATGATTCAAACACTACAAATAAGCACACACATAACTAACGAGCACTTAGAACCCAGTTATTATAGCACTTCAATGTATGTATTCTTATCAAGTTCGTCCCAAGAGAGCGGTGTAAGTCGAATATTTAAAACTATCAATTGTCCTAAGGTTTGTTTGATTTGGGGGATTTGATTGATTTTGATTAACAACTAAAACTTGCACAATTAAACAAACTTAAACTTAACAAGTAAACTAGTAGCAAGAAACAAGTATGAAGTATTAAGACTTAAATCAAATTAACTAAGAAATGTTCACTTATCTAATCCTCTCTATGCTTGGATTGCCCCGTTTTGTCTATTTTGCTATCACATTAGTTGTTGAACTATTAAATGTTTAGTATTACTACCAAACCTCAAATCAAATAACACTCCGTGAATTCACATAAGCATTGTATTCTAAGATCGAGTTAAGCATGATTTGGTTATTGAGATTATGCTTGGGTTGAAATCACTTAAAACCCCCAACTATCGAAATCACTTAAGATAACCGGCACTACTATGTTGATTAAAGGCCAATTGAAAACCAACCTAGATCAAGAATACAATCACTAGAAATTCCTAAGCTAGTTGTCTAGATCACCCAAGGTGTTGAAGCACACATTGATTCACTTCTCAAATCACTAAGAGAGCTACTCAACATATGTAATCAAAGTTAAGCCTAAAATAGACTCATAGCAATGGATCTTTAGCTAACTCAATAACACATGATCATGTAATTCATTCAAACAATATTATTTAATTAATTTTGGGGCAAACACTAGCATTAGAGATTATAGATAAGCACACACAAGAGATTTAGCCAATCATGGCTAAGATTAAACTAATAAGAAGCATAGAAACATAAACAATCATCATCTTAAAGTTATTACATGTAATTAATGCAAAGTAAATGAAGAAAAGTGGAGACTACAACCCAAAATGTAAATGATGAAGATCTAGAGTAAGTCTAAGATGAATCTTGAGCTAGCTTCCTTGAATCCACCCTTTTACACAAATGGATGATGAAATTAGAGTTTTGTAGGTGAAATTCGGAGTTGTGGTAGCTGCTCTCTAAAGATACATATGAATAATAACCTAATATTGTTCCTTTTATAGTGCTAGAAATATGGGCTGAAACAGCAACAGAAGCGTCGCTTTTGACCCACGAACGGCGCTTTTGGATTATGTGAGGAGCGGCGTTTTTGATCAGGAACGCCGCTTTTAGCAACATCCAGGGCTGACGCTTTTTCTTTAGGAGCGCCTCTTAAAGTGATTGGATGGGGTTGTGCAACGATACATCTTTTACCCTCAAAATTTATATATGATTTAAACACTACAAATAAGCACACACACAACTAACGAGCACCTAGAACCCGGTTATTATAGCACTTCAATGTAAGTATTCTTATCAAGTTCGTCCCAAGAGAGCGGTGTAAGTCGAATATTTGAAACTATCAACTGTCCTAAGGTTTATTTGATTGGGGGGATTTGATTGATTTTGATTAACAACTAAAACTTGCACAATTAAACAAACTTAAACTTAACAAGTAAACTAGTAGCAAGAAACAAGTACGAAGTATTAAGACTTAAATTAAATTAACTAAGAAGTGTTCACTTATCTAATCCTCTATATGCTTGGATTGCCCCGTTTTGCCTATTTTGCTATCACATTAGTTGTTGAAATATTAAATGTTTAGTATTACTACCAAACCTCAAATCAAATAACACTTCGCGAATTCACATAAGTATTGTATTCTAAGATCGAGTTAAGCATGATTTGGTTATTGAGATTATTTTTGGGTTGAAATCACTTAAAATCCCCAACTATCGAAATCAATTAAGATAACCGGCACTACTATGTTGACTAAAGGCCAATAAAAAACCAACCTAGATCAAGAACACAATCATTTGAAATTCCTAAGCTAGTTGTCTAGATCAACCAAGGTGTTGAAGCACACATTGATTCACTTCTCAAATCACTAAGAGAGCTACTCAACATATGTAATCAAAGTCAAGCCTAAAACAAACTCATAGCAATGGATCTTTAGCTAACTCAATAACACATGATCATGTAATTCATTCAAACAACATTATTCAATTGATTTTGGGGCAAACACTAGCATTAGAGATTCATAGATAAGTAAACATAAGAGATTTAGCCAATCATGGCTAAGATCAAACTAATAAGAAGCATCAAAACATAAACAATCATCATCATCATAAAGTTATTACAAGTAATTAATGCAAAGTAAATGAAGAAAAGTGGAGATTACAACCCAAAATGTAAATGATGCAGATCTAGAGTAAATCTAAGATGAATCTTGAGCTAGCTTCCTTGAATCCACCCTTTTACACCAATGGATGATGAAATTAGGGTTTTGTAGGTGAAATTCGGAATTGTGTTAGCGGCTCTCTAAAGATACATATGAAAATAACCTAATCTTGTTCCTTTTATAGTGCTGAAAATCTGGGCTGAAACAGCGACATGAGCACCGCTTTTGACTAAGGAGCGACGCTTTTGGCTTAAGTGAGGAGCGGCGCTTTTGATCAGGAACACCGCTTTTGGCAACATTCAGGGGCGGCACTTTTACCTTCGGAGCGCCGCTTTTAGCTGGATATGAGCGGTGCTTTTGGCTGTAGGAACGGCACTTCTGGCCACTGGTGGAAAATGCAGCCAAAACTTGCATAATAACGTCGCTTTTGAGAGAGGTGCGGCGCTTTTGCTCCATAGGAGCGGCGCTCTTAGTTGAGGAGCGGCGCTTTTCATGCTAAATTCTGCACTTGCCATTTCCTTAGCCACTTTTGATCAAGATTTGGTCAATTTTAAACCAAATCTAGTCCTTAGCCCCCAAATTGCCATTTAGCTCAATAGCACACAAAATAGGCTCCAAGATCATCAATAATCAAACAAAGTGAGGGAGATATCGTGAGATAAAACATATATAAATGGAGCGATATCAAACCCCCTACATTTGAATCTTTGCTTGTCCTTAAGCAAATAAATTGACAAAACAAGCTTTGGAGATAGAGAACACATAATTGATCAATGCCAAAGCGTAAAATTTTTGGGCATACGTTGATACCTTCCATGAATATGCAGTTGATGACTAGAGTATTCTCCAAAAACTTGCAGTTTCTTAAGACCAAGCACAAACATCATCTTCTTCGACTAACACAAGCTCAAAACAAGCTCCAAATAATCTCTTCACTAGCACACCTTCGAATCTTCAATCCTCAAACACTAACACAAACACATTTCAACCCTAAGTTGTAACGACCCGGAAAATTTCGACTTATTTTTAACTCGAATCTCTATATGATTTCATAATTCTGACAAGATAAGTAAAGCCTGTTATCCTGAATCTCAAAATTTTTGAACTGTTTTTCATGAATTCAATTACCCTTCGACTAGTTCCGACGATTCACGAACAACTATATATATATATATATATATATATATATATATATATATATATATATATATATATATATATATATATATATATATATATATATATATATATATATATATATATTAATATTATATGAAATTGTTGTTGAAATTAATTATGTAAAATAAATAATAGATAATACTATAATAATTAGTATTTAAAACATATCTATATATTAAATGAAGTATATTGAATAAATATATATATATATATATATATATATATATATATATATAGTTTCGAATTTATTTTATAATTGACAGTAATGTTCAATTGTCATTCGATCGATATTAAACAAGTTAAAAATGAACTTATGTAATTTTAAAAATAAACGGTGATCCGAAAATGAGTTATATAAATTATAGACTTATTAAAAATATATTTAAAATCTATTTTGATAAATTTTAACACTTCAAATATTTTACTTGGGATTGAGCGCTAATAATCAATCAACTTTTTATGATTGATTTTACACCCTAAAAGACCGGAATAAATAAATTTATTTAATTTAAACATTTGAGATTTTTCTGAAACACTTTTATCTGCCACTGAATTGACGACGTAGCACGATATAGCACTCCGTTAAAACTGTTGGTAGAAGATTACAAAAATGAGGCTGCTATACTATTTGCGTACACTGTTTGTGCACGTTCCTTTTAATTTATGATGATTCAATTGGTTATTAAATTATTATTATTAATTTTTGAATGGAATTGTTGTTTTGATTGTCTATCTAAATTCTATATATTGAATATACATATTCATACTGCATTCATGAACTGTCAAACACCCACCATCACTGTTTATTTTTCTTGTTTCTACTTCTTTTCTATTTCCATATTTGAAGACTAACAATTGCATAAAACAACTTAAACCGACACCACTTTCTTCTTCAACCATCTCCACCACCATCGGCCACCACTCGCCACCCTATCTCCCTCTCTCTCTTCCTATCTCTCCGTCTCTAATGATTCTGTTTAAAAACCAACTAACCACCATCATTAAAAACAACTGCATTTTATTTCTGTTTTACACCATCGAAGACCACCACCACTGCAGCTACAGTCTATTGCTGTTACAGCCTCCAAACGCCACCACCCCTAACCCTCGACCATACCTGCAAATTGCTACTACCATAGTGTTACTTCTGCTGCAACTGTTTTTGTTTTTCTTATCTACTGCTCGACTGCTGCTATGATGTTACGGCTGTAGCTTTCGTTACTGCAGCTGTCGCTGCTCTTTTCTGTATAAACGAAAATGAAGTGTGAAGCAGATGATGAACAGTAAATGCCTTAAATGAATGATGAAGACGATGTACAGTGGTGATTACTGTTTACGTGCTGCTCTCCTTCTTTTTCTGCGGTTTACTTACTATGTTTCTGTAACAAGGAGGATGATGATATTGTTTACGAGATTATGATATGATGATGATGATGTGATTATAAGTGATTATGATGATGGTGATACGTTACGAGTATGATGATATCATAATGATGTTGATGATGACGGTGGAAACGAAATGAATGATGATGATGTTGACGAAAGTGATGATGAAGATCATGAAGATGATGATGATAAACATAAGACCTTGATGATGATAAAGCATGATGATGATGTTACTGTGATATGTCACGATGATGATGATGTATATGTTATGATGATTATGCGTGGATAATAAAAGATGGTGATGATAGTCTTACATGATTACTAGGTGATGTTAATATGATAATGATGATATGTGTATGATGATGATTATGATTCGATATTGATGATAATGGCATGATGATTATGTATATGATGATGATGATGAACGATGCCCGATGATGATGATGAGGATGGTATAATTTTGATTATTATTAAAATTATAAGTATTATTATTATTACTAATATTATTATCATGAATATAAGTATTATTATTATCATGATTATTAAAATCATCATTTTTATTATCATTAAAACTATCATTATTAATATTATTTTATCAAATAAATACTTATATAAAACATATATAAAAGTATATATATATATATATATATATATATATATATATATATATATATACATAACAATTAAAATAATATATATTACTAATATTAATATATAATTTGTTCGATTATGATTATGTGTGTTAATATATATAATTGATATAGGTTCGTGAATTCAAGGCCAACCCTGCATTGTTCAGTTCCGTCGTATGCATATTTTTACTACAAAATATCATATCGTGAGTTCATTTGATCCTTTTTTATTAAATGCTTTTGCTATATTAATTTTGGGCTGAGAATACATGAAATACTTTTATAAATGTTTGACACGATAGACACAAGCAAAACATTCCTCAAATGAATTATTATACAGACTGGAGGTTCTGTATGTTGAATATCACCCTAGTTTATTATAGCTTGGTAACCTAAGAATTGGGGAACGACACCCTAATTGACGTGAATCCTAAAGGTAGATCTACGAGCACTGACCAGTCCCAGTCAGAGAATTTGAACTGGTTTAGTACTTCGAGGTTTATATATTAAACAGACTAGAGGTTTTGTATTTATCATACTGGTTGCTTTATGCCTGTATGTTTTGGAGATATTCTTTATGCGCAGTACATGTTAAGGTCGGTTACCAGGCAAGGTTATATATAGAGAGAATGATTTTGTAGATGAGTGTTCCTGCATATGTTTTTGTACACGATATATGTGTATGGTTATTAAGATTTATGAAAAATGGTTTCGTACACGAGATAGGTGTACTGTAAAAAAAAATCGCAAGGTAACATTACAGGTTGGTATAGGATACGGACCCATTTGTGTCATGCATATTTAAACCTTGTGGTCTATCAAAAGTACTGAATTTTATTGTTTATGATAAACCTATGAACTCACCAACCTTTTGGTTGACACTTTTAAACATGTTTATTCTCAGGTATTAAAGAATTCTTCCGAGTGCATTTGCTCTTTTTAAAGCTATTACTTGGAGTCGTTCATGCATATTTCAAAAGACGTTGCATTCAAGTCGTTTGAGTTCAAAAAGATTATTATGACAGATTAGTCATTCATATTATGGGAAGCACATATCATTTGTATTGAAAGGTTATATTTTGAAAAGAGTTGTCTTTCAAAAGAATGCAATATTTGTAAAATGTATCATATAGAGGTCAGTACCTCGCAATGGGACCAGATGTTGAAGACTTCGTCCAAGTGGATTAGGACGGGCCTTCACATAAGTCTACCCGAATCAATCATTCCCCCTGCCAAAGTCAACTTCATCTATGAGAAGGTCATCAAACATCAATCACAAAGTATCAAATCTTCACATTCCCAACTTAGACCTCCTTGACCTTGACCAAATATGTAGGATTCACGGGATAGCCATAAACTCAACAAAATAATCAATCACATCAAATCTCCAAATTAATCACATTTAAACACAAACTTACTCAAACGAACTCAAGGTATACCCAAAATATATAAAGTGCACCCAAAATGAATAAGGTCCATGAACATCGTACACATCACCACAAATCAAGAAATACACCCTATAGAGAATATGCTTCCAAAAAGAATGCTCACCTCATCAACCCGCGATGGCTATCACTCTTCCACCTCCATCCCACCAAAACATCTATTTTTTGTCAATTCCAAATAATAGTCATCAATTTCAAATGATAATCGTCAATTCTAAATATAGGGTTAAGGTGGGTGTACCAAAGGTAAGGGACTGGGTACCCCACCTTTATTGGTCACCCCGAGCTCGGGATGACCGGCACTCATCAAGCTTTGTGTCACAACTCTATGGTTTCTCTCATAGTAGGGTGAAAGCATTGACGGAGGTTCGTAGAATTAGGGCCCCAAGTGGCTAAATAAGAAAGTCCGCCAATTCCAAATCTTGAAGTACTAGGAAGACTTTAACTTCCTTAAAAAGGATCGAGCATGACTTGGGAGACTTTACTCCCAAGCTTGGAACATAACATAACTTGGAAGACTTTACTTCTAAGTTTGGAAGACTTGACTTCCAAAATGAGACATTGGGAGGACTTGACTCTCCCGGGAGTGTCAAAGCTTGAAGCTTTTATTCACTCATCTACTTCCCACATAACAAGCTTTTATGCTTATGTTGAGAAAAGGTAGGAAGTAGTTACTACCTTTTCATTAATTGAATGCACAAGTGTGCCAAAGCTTTTGGCTATGGCGTGTGTTGTCTAACAACACTAGCACGAAACTATAACACCCTCGATTTTTTTAATCACAGCGGAAGTATTTAAAAATAACCATAACATAATTATTTATTAAACACAAGTATTTATTATTTAAAAACCCACAATATGGTGTTATTTAACAAAACGGTTTCATTATTACAAAATCAAAACATCAGAGTTCCAAAGGTTGTCAAACATATCCACTAGACATCTCATCTTCTCCCAAAAACTAGCATGCAATAATCAACAACCTGCAGGGAAGATGTGGGGATTAGCACGAAGCTAAGTGAATGAAACTATCATGACAGCATTAGCATATAGTAACAAGTCAAACAACTATGGGTAACAACTAACAACAAACAACTTTGCCATCCCAGAGGACCGGCGGCCAGGCCTGACCTACAACCCTAGCTGATCGGGCTAGAGTCTATCGATAGTTCCTGTTACTGACTCCTTCGCATAAAATCTAGACGCAACGCATGTGTCATTCAAAGCTATACTACACAGATAGTAACACTCGAACCCAACCTCACAAATCAAGGTTGACCTCATGAGTCCAACCTCACAAATCAAGACTGACTCCCAACATCCGACCTCACAAATCAAGATCGAATCAAATGGTGCACATATAATCATATAATCAACACAGCATATCAACAATATACAATCATGGCAATCTAATCGGGCGGTCAGGGCAACAGTATCACAACTAGCTACTAAATACTAATATCCGAAAGGATAGTTCCACTCACCGATCTCCGCAAGAACTCAGTGGTCTAATCTTACTGAGTCTTCTGCTTATTCTTATCACCTGAGAATAACATATCCAAGTCAATAATCATATCTCAAAAATATATACTGAACAAGCATTGTTTTGGTCGAATTAATTATACACGAAATCCACACAACATATTTTTAACATCAAACAAGTATTAAAAACACTTTTCACACAACGTTTATACCAAAAGCCATTTAACACGATTTTTAACATAAACCCTAAAATCATTATTTATAGAAATATTAATCAAATAACTCATGCATATAACATATACTTCGTACAAAACATATATAGTCTATAACGATCACCAATTTTATCATACAACCATCAATTAACATGATCTAATCAGTTACTCATATTTTTGTACAAACTCAAATTAAAACACGAATATTAATCAATCTAACTTATAAGAAATTACAACTCATAGTTACCTTTAATTTTCTTTGTATGCTCGCATTAGTCAGTAACCACAATCTTTCTTGAATCACATATCAAAATTATATATATACCTTGAGACAAATACGATTTACAAGGCTAGTCAATAAAATTGCTTGATTAAATTAAATAACAAATTAAGTGTGTGTTCATATACGTATTTGTATGTGTGTGTGATTCAGAATTCAGAATACTTCCTATCCATTTCCTCTCGTAACGCTCCCATTTGCTCTGCAACGGCGGCCGCAACTCTAGCGTTAAACTCATCGTCACTCGTCTCGGTCCATTTCTCGTCATCATTCTAAAGAATGCAAAACGATTAGACCACGAACGTATAAAATCACACACACAACATCGCCCCATCTTGCTCAATAATCGTCTTACATCACTTGTTTGACACGATTTGTACCCGTATTAATGGTAGCTATTCATTAATACGCGGACACATCGTCTCCACTCGTTAGTACCACGACCATCTTGCTCGGTGATATTCGAAACGCAAACATAAACACAAACACAACGTAATAGTATATTAATAATATCCGCATATTAATATAAACGTTAGTCCACCTACAAACAAGGCACTAACTACAACCCGTTTCGACCCGTACTCCTACAAGTCCCGCCATAATTAAGCACACACAAAAGTCAAAGTCTAGGCACCTATCTCAAGTCACCTAAATCCCTTAGACCATGCTTTGATACCACTTGTAACGACCCAGCCCGTTATCCAACCGAAAACACTTAAATTTTTTTTATTTACAAAATCAGGTTTTTGGCCAAATGGAGCTCCGCTCCAATATGGGGCGCGCCGCTCCATATCCTGCTATCCGAAAAGTCATTTTCACGCGAAATGATCTCCCGCTTCCCGTTACTTTTAGACGAAACGGTTTTCACAACACATTAAAGTAAGTAAAACTAACATGTTTTCATAATAAAACAAGTTTTACGATACCGGGCCCACATTGGCCCGATTTTTAATTAACTACAAAAAACAATTTTCGACCACATGAGTTTAACACAAAATAAAGATCGAGCATGGTGATTGGGGATACGCTACCCAAGCCTAATCAATCACAAATCACGTCTTCTAAAGCAACCTACGCGAGTCCACTAGTTTCCACGCTTACCCGAGCCACCACCTCCACGCGAATCTATAAAAATATACACAACGAGAGGGTAAGCTAATGCTTAGTGAGTGAGAATATACTACATACATACATATGCATAAAATGGATACGCCACACAATAACAAATAATAGCACATATCGGAGCATTCAAGTATAAAGGCTAGCAAAACTAGGCATACCGTTCGATAGTAATACAACAAGCTAACAATTCCACAATGTATGCACCACAACCGATATGAACAAAGCCATCAAGCTAAACCCGAAGGGTTAGCTACATCACAACAATACGACAACATATATATATATATATATATATATATATATATATATATATAAATATATATATATATATATATATATATATATATATATATATATATATATATATATCTAACAACGTGTAAACCGCCCATGGTTAACCCTTTAACCCACCACCGAAAGCCAAATACCAAATACCGAAATGAAGATTGGCCGAAACTACACGAGCCTTAGTAAATCCGCACCACACGTGACTACTATCTTCAATACCACAACAACATCGAGGTTGGTCGAAACTACACGAGCCTTAGTGTATCCGCACCACACGTGACCATTACCTCAATAAGATGACCGAATCTACAAGCGTCATCGTGAATCCACACCACACGTGAATCACTTCCCAAATCAAACCCACGGTATCGGGATTACAAAAAATCCATATCTTCGGGGTTACTCATCCGCAACTCAAAATACCAACCCCACGCCATATCGAGGTTTCCCAAATTACAAGTACATGTGATAACGTACACACAAAGTGTGCACCTCGCCAAAGGTGGTCAACCAAAATGCACGACCGTGCCAATTGGACCTATTACGCAAGTCTATCAAATCCACCTATATGTGAAGTGAGCTCTATAGCCGAGGTTCACTTCACCCAACCCACACCCATCCTATACATATATATGCACATAATATATTGACACTCACCTTGTCGTCTTGATGGATGCAAAACCGAAATCCGCAATCGCCAATGGAATGTACCTATTCCATTTATCACACAACAAACAACACAATTAGGGTGGATTTACAAACTAACCCAAAATGACAGTTAGTGCAATTTAGACCATAATGCACTTCCAAACACAAACCGCGCCCAAACTAACCAATAATCACTAACACAAGTGAAAATGGTCCTAATATGCCAATTGCACCCAAACATAAGTGTTAAACACTTATCTTGCCCAATTTGACCCATAAACCCTAATTTTGACCCATTTCAAAATTAGTCAATCAAATACCCCCAAATGGGTTCCAATACTTCCATAATCACTAAACTACGTGATTACACTCAATTTACAAGCTTTAAACATGGCCAAGTTAGTTTCTAACCCAAAACCCACCAACAACAACCCGATTACTAGCAACAATAAACTCACTTCAAGAGTTTAAATGGGTTTCTCAGCAACCAAGTTCAAACCCTAACTTGAATTTCAAATCAAATAATGAAATTCGGAGTTAGAACTTACCACAACAACCAAAATGTAGCTAGGAACGAGGTGAAAAACTTTAAAACTCGAGCTTTTGATCGATTCAAGCTTCTTCTTCTTCAAAACCCCAAATCTCTCTCTAGAAATCTCTCTCTCTAAGAATGGAAGAGAGTGTTTAGTGGATGTGAAAGTGATCCAAAGTTGGATCCAAATTAACTGATATAGCCATAGATCCGTCCTCAAGTGAAATGACAAAAAAGCCCCTCATTTAACTCTAATTGGAAAAAGCAAGAATCTATCACCAGGCCCCGTGCGCGGCGGAGCCGTAACCTCGCGTGGCGCGCACACTTGTCTGAACAGATTCTGAGCTTTTAATTTTTTACGCCACGCTTCATACACTTTATGTACACCATATATACATTATGTACAATTAAATATTTGGGTCTTACAGAAAATAACCCGTAATTCTGGTTCACACTGGCACACTTCAAAAACTCTTTCCATTTCCCTCAACCAGTTTACGGTTACAGTTGGGTCAGGGCTTCCTGAATACTCGGTAGGTTTGCAATCCAAGAATTGTTTGAATGTACACTTCTTAGGTTGTTGAAACATAGACATCTGATACGGGTTCCACATTTGATTAGGGTACTGATTATCGAACTGAGTTGGCATCTGAAATTGTTGAGGCATCTGATATTGTTGTGGAAACAGTGGTTGTGGCTGCGAGGTGTTTCCACTAGGCATGGACGGAAACTGTGGTGTCGAAAACCCAGATGGTGGTCCACCAGCATTGGTAGTAGCTGGTGTTGTAGTTGGGGTAACAACTGGTGTAGCAGTCGGGGCAACAGTCTACTGTGTGGTTTCTAACTCAGCCACTCTATCACGGGCTTCCTTGAGTTGTGCTCTTAACTTGAGAATGTAATCCCGCTACCCATCATCTGAGTCAGACCCTTCAGCAGGTGCTCGAAAGGCTCCGGGGGTCGAGGGGGCGACAACACTTCTTCATGGATCTGCCATACCTGTCTAATCACAACATCTCACTAAAGCTTAGTAGATAAACGGTTAGTACCTATCAACTAACACATAAAGAACCTACATTCACTTAACCCCATCCCCACTGATATGTTTGACACGACTCATGTTGAGGTTTGGGAACATGACACTTTCGTGTACATGCGGCCAAACCAATGCTCTGATACCAACTTATAACACCCTAGATTTTTTTAATCACAGCGGAAGTATTTAAAATAACCATAACATAATTATTTATTAAACACAAGTATTTATTATTTAAAAACACACAATATGGTGTTATTTAACAAAACGGTTTCATTATTACAAAATCACGACATCAGAGTTCCAAAGGTTGTCAAACATATCCACTAGACATCTCATCTTCTCCCAAAAACTAGCATGCAATAATCAACAACCTGCAGGGAAGATGTGGGGATTAGCACGAAGCTAAGTGAATGAAACTATCATGACATCATTAGCATATAGTAACAAGTCATACAACTATGGGTAACAACTAACACCAAACAACTTTTCCATCCCAAGGGACCGGCGGCCTGGCCTGACCTGCAACCCTAGCTGATCGGGCTAAAGTCTACCGATAGTTCCTGTTACTGACTCATTCGTATAAAACGCATGAGTCATTCAAAGCTATACTACACAGATAGTAACACTCGAACCCAACCTCACAAATCAAGGTTGACCTCATGAGTCCAGCCTCACAAATCAAGACTGACTCCCGGCATCCGACCTCACAAATCAAGATCGAATCAACTGGTGCACATATAATCATATAATCAACACAGCATATCAACAATATAATATCATGGCAATCTAATCGGGCGGTCAGGGTAACAGTATCACAACTAGCTACTCTATACTAATATCTGAAAGGATAGTTCCATTCACCGATCTCCGCAAGAACTCAGTGGTCTAATCTTACTGAGCCTTCCGCTTATTCTTATCACCTAAGTCAGTAATCATATCTCAAAAATATATACTGAACAAGCATTGTTTTGGTCGAATTAATTATACACGAAATCCACACAACATATTTTTAACATCAAACAAGTATTAAAAACACTTTTCATACAACGTTTATGCCAAAAGCCATTTAACACGATTTTTAACATAAACCATAAAATCATTATTTCTAGAAATATTAATCCAATAACTCATGCATATAACATATACTTCGTACAAAACATATATAGTCTATAACAATCACCAATTTTATCATACAACCATCAATCAACATGATCTAATCAGTTACTCATATTTTTGTACAAACTCAAATTAAAACACGAATATTAATCAATCTAACTTATAAGAAATTACAACTCATAGTTACCTTTAATTTTCTTTGTATGTTCGCATTAGTCAGTAACCACAATCTTTCTTGAATCACATATCAAAATTATATATATACCTTGAGACAAATACGATTTACAAGGCTAGTCAATACAATTGCTTGATTAAATTAAATAACAAATTAAGTGTGTGTTCATATACGTATTTGTATGTGTGTGTGATTTTTGATACAAAGTCTATAAACAAACTACCAATCATGATACATCAACAAAAAACACAAGTACCTTGTTATTGATTCTGGATCGCATGAAATAGAATCACCAACATATAATTGTATGCGAATGTGTGTTTTATCAATAAGTAATCGAAATCAAAGGCAAACGAACTAGCGAGCGTTTTACTTCAACATGGGTCACCACTTTATTATTATATACATATTTTAAAAGGCATGAGTTGTAAACCAAAGGTCACTTGTTCTCAGTTTTGCAAATGAATTAGAAATAGATATATAAATATAAACTTAAGAATATGATGGATAGATACAGAGGACTTCACATGTGTAACCTCTCATTTAAATATATAAGTATTTTATGCATAATCTAAAACACAATGCTCCTGTTAGGCGGTCCTAACAGAGCCCAATTCAACCAAACAGATATTTCTTTGATCATCGTCATAAAAAGTATTCATTTGTCCACTTAATAAATACTCCACTCATAAATTATTGTTTCACACTTTTATATTTAGTCATTATTATTTATCCATAATTTAAATATCATATTTAAATCATATAATAAAAATAATATTATTTATTCGTTTCATCTAGGCCATTAATCAGGATGTTACAGAAATCATTGCTCTTCATCAAGATCATAGCACACGGTGAAGCTAGGTAGCTCCCCTTCCCACGGTATGATACATCGGTTGAAACATCGTGAAATGATGAGACAATCAATGTCAATATAAAATGGTGTGGATTAGGGAGTCTCCATAGAGTTGTGATAAAAAGACTTTACTTTCACTTTGTGAATTTCAAGAATGAAACAAAAGGAAGACTTTACTTCCTTAAGTTTTGGAAAACAAGAAAAAGACTTTATTTTTCCAAAAATATTGAAAATTTTACAAGTTTTAACCATTTTAGTGTTTATGATATGAGTTAATATAATGGTTAAAAAAAACTTGTTCCAAAAATTGTTCGACATTGCAAGCTTCAAACTTTGTAGTGTATGTGATACGTTTACCCGAAAAAGTTTAAAATGGCCCGATATTTTAACTCTCCCCCTACATTTAGTTTGAAGCAATGCCCTCATTGCATTAAAACAATAGAATAAGTGAAAATGAGGGGCATTTTGAAATAGAAAAGATGAGAGAAAAGAAAGTAAAAATCGGCTAAGATCAAACGATCTTTGTTGTCACCATTCGGATAATATGTAGTCAACACGATCGCTTGCATGTCGTTGTACCACTTGTTGAGCCAAAAGAAGGAGCCAAGTGCATATGACATTCCCTACAATTGAAGTATGCTCACAAGGTACAAAATGTGTAGGGCCATACTTGGGGGAGTATATGCACCCACAATAAAATCATAACGCTCCAAAGTCATCAACAAAGTAAGCTAAACATCCATATTGCATTATGATATTCTCAACCAAACAACTCAATCAATAAGATCACAATCAAAAGATAGTCTCTATGCTACAACAAATAAGCATAAGATAATAATGATCATCATCACACATGCATAATCCTACGAATCAATCAACACACAAATCAACATCATATGCCTAACAAGAACGAATATAATCAACACGAACTAAGTTCAAGTTATTACAAACCAAATTCAAATTCATAATTATTTTATCCGGGAATCATATACCCTCCGGATTCAAATACCCACCATCACTATCGATAATCAAACACAAACGAATTGTTTTCATCACACAACCAAATCACCAAATTCTTCAAATTTCCCCAAACCATCCGCCCACAACTGTTACATACCAATTGTTTAGACAAAAGTTTCACAAATCAACCAATCAAAAGTTTGACTAAACCAACAATAAAAGGAGCAAGAGCACAACAATTAGAGTTACCACCAATTATAACCTCCGTAGTATGAGCTTCCGGATTGGTCCGGGTTTGGATAATCCACATAGTATGGCGGCCTACTCCACTCATCTTGCTCTTGTTGTTGTTGTCGCCTCAACCACTCGAAATGCTCAAATTCTCCGGCTCTCCTAAAAGCTTCATTGTAGTCATAGTCAATAAGAGGTTGGCTTCTTGGGTGCTCAAAATCATACGGGTTATAGGTGGGAGCAAAAGGCATAGGGGCATTTGGGTCCGCGCGGTTTAGTTGGTCACAATGGACTTGCCATTGTGAAACTGCACGGAGGCCCGAGAAGTTATAGCGCACCTCGTATTTTTGGTTGCCTTGGTTGACGTGAAGTTGGTTAAATTGATTGGCAATCCAAGCTTGATCATAACCCCTTGGAACACTACTTCCCGCACCCTGTGCTTCACTAATCGATCCAATATTACCCGTCTCATAACCATGCATCACCCTCTCTTCCTCTTCTCCTTCATTCTCTTCTTCCAGATTGATGTTCCCTAGATCAAACCATCTCCCCATGTTATTTTGGTCCCGCTTAAAAATTTTACCTCCCTTGTAGTCAACATACCCAAACCTACCTATTTCATTAGCCGTATACCCTGCTATGTCAATCCCCATTTGATTAGCTATCCTAATTATAAAAACGCCACTGTAACAACCCGAGTTTTTCCGTTACTATCGTTACTTGTCCATTAAACATTTAACGGTGATTACTTAGACTTTATGTGTTTAACATATTTAAATGCATACTTAATCCTATTGGATTACTTTAATTAATATGTTATATTAATTTATGAACTTGTTTCCGATAACGAAATAATTCAAGTAATCCTATTGGATTACTTGAATTAATATGTTATATTAATTTATGAACTTGTTTCCGATAACGAAATAACTAGAAAACGATACGATTAAGTTAATCGCCTAGAAAGCTTTTCAGTTTACGGAACTCAGAAAAACGATAAAATAATTATTTTCAATAATTATTGACTTTAAGAAAAACTTATTTAATTTATTATTTATTTAATGAATTAAACCCGGTGAATTCGTTTCAACGACTAGTTAACGTTCCGGAGGCCCGGTACGGTTAACAGTACTCGAAACGAACCACACGCTTACCAATAGTTAAGCAAAAACGAGCCTGAGACCCCATTAAGAGGCCTTTCGGCCGAACCCCCCTATTGGACTCCTTGTTTTGTTGTTTTGGACTTATGGATGATTACTAGTGGCCCTTTAGTGGAATTAGGCCCTAAACCCGACATATAAATAACAAGTAAACTTATTAAACCCTCATTCTCACCTATTTTGGTCGACAACTTGCTCCCCCTCCCCCTCCCTTGGCCGTCGGCCTTTATCACACACACACACACACATTCAAACTCAAAATTAGATCAAACCTTCAACACGAACGTTGTTCCTTGCATCATCCTCTACGTGATAGCACTTGCAATTTGTGATTCTAAGGTATATTTGCAAACCCTAATTGTTATAAATCAGTTTTTTTGTCAATTACATAGTGTAATCAAGTCTAGTGCTCAATTGATGATGTATAGAGTTGTCGTTTATCGTTAAATTGCTCGATTGATGTTGTTTGCATGTATCACGAATTTGTATCTTATGAATCTGATATAATTGGTTTATATACTGATCTTGTATGTTATCTATATGAATAGGCGTCAAAAAATTAATAAGTCTGGACTTTGATTTCACATGATTTCGTTATCGTATGCTCAAGATATGCTAGATTAAAGTTTTGATTAGGTTTTACTTGTAATACGAATTTTCTGAGTTATGTACTTTGAGATTTACCTTTTTAAATATGTACTATTGTATTCTTTGTGAAAAATCATGCATGTTAGACTTAAGATTTGCGTCAAAATCTTTTGTAATGCTCTCGGTATGTCAAAACTAAGATTCGTGCTTTATAGTGTGCTGAATCTGTTTTCAAAGTTAAACGAATTGATTTATAGTGAAGTAGAAATTGATTTAGCCTTTTATCTTCTGTAATATGTTAGTTTATATGTTCCTTGATGTATTTCATTTGCATGCTAACTTCTGAAAATGTGCTTTTCCATGAGTTGTAAGCTTGACCAAATGATATGTCTGTTTGTTGACTAAAACTGAAGGGTCTGTAAATATTGGATAATCTGTAAAAATTGGCTAAATTAATGTCTTTGATTATTTTATCACTAAAATTATTGAGTTTTTTGAGTCATCTCCAATTGGCCGTTCATCAAAAGCTATTTTCAATATTAAATGAGAAATGTTCTAAAACTGATGCGCATGCTGAAACTGATTTGGTAAACTGTAACTAGACTTTTTCTGAAACCTGACTTATAGACATTGTATGAGGGCCGGGTTAGACTTTTTGGAATAGATTTTGAGTCTAGTTGTGATCTGGAGTTCGCCATGTTTTCATGAATTATAAGAGTTATACTCGTTGCTTTCTATGATGCGCGTATTCAAAGGACATGCGATAAACTGCAAATGTGCAAATTGTTGAACTATGAGCTGTAACATGTTACTTGACTTAGGAATGACATGTTGACCATGATTGCATGAACTACTGAGATGTTTGACTTTAGTTGACCATTTTGAGCGAGTTGACTTTTGGTTTGACTTTGATTGACTTTTGTTGATTTGCTTGGACTAGTTGACTTTTACATGCATCATAAGTCAGTCTGAGCACTAGGACTATGCGTCCACTATGGGTTGACATAGTGTGACCTATATGTATACTTAAGATGACCTATTTGACTAGGTTGCCTTGTTCGGTCGTAATAGTTCGACTACTGTACGATTTTACTAAGAGATTTCAGTGCTTTTGCTAAGGTGAGTCTACAGTCCCTTTTTCTTCAACATTTTTGGGATGAGATACATGCTGCTTTTGAAACTGTTTCTTAAACTGTTTTTACAACTATTTTACATACTAGGCACGAGTAACTAAACGAATATACATATGAGTTCAGATCAAAAATCCCTTAGCATGATTATATTAATCACTTTAAGTAAGCTTAACTTATAGGGACAATACTGATCATATACATACACATGTATATGTATATTTTTAGTGCGAAAGTCTATTTAAAGGTAAAAGATGCAGGACAATTAAACCGCGGTAAAAGTTAATGAATGTGGTGAGCTTGCGCGGAATATTAAAGAGTGCGTAGGGTTCTCGCAGTACTTGTGCGAAATGCCTAAGTGCGCGCACATCTTACTTCCTCGTAAGTCTCAAACCTATAAATAGGGAGCTTAGCCTCTCATTTGAGGTTGTTGATTCTGGAAGAATTGCCCTATCCATATTGATCTCTCTCGTAAGTTTTCCCGCGACTTGATCTTTATTGGTTAAGGTAATTTACGAGGACCGGGAAATGGTTGTTGATCGTTTAGCACTTAACGAAATATGACAATAAGGTCCCAAAATCTTAATCGACATCTATTGTACCCCCTCATTGCACTCAATCCTTGATTAGCCTTCATAGGATAATATAGGATTAATCAATTGGCGCCATCCGTGGGACACTAATAGAATTGAAATGAGAAATTTGCGTTTGTTTTAATCGAACTATTAAACTCATTTCTTAATTTTAATCATGTTATTTTCTTTGTTACATTACAAGAAAGTGTTCTTTATTCAAGAGAAGTGAAAACTCGAGGGTGCTCTTGAATAAATATGACTACGTGTAATAAAAAGAAGAATACAAGCACTATAGGTGCATTTGACCCGAAAAATGCTAATTTTGACTTTCAAGCAAGTCATGAAGTTAGCCAACAAACTAAAGAGATACTTGTAAAGGCATCTGCAAATGCCAAAGTGAATGAAGAAATGCAATCAAATGTTATGGTTGAAAAAATGAACACGGCGAAGCGAAATTTTCAGTAAGCGCGTGAGGAACAAAGAGCAGAAGAAATGAGGTTAAAATTAGACTCTACAAATGCACAGCCAAATGCAGACAAAAGTTTAGTCATTGAAAGTAACGTGCATAATACCACTGAAAGCGCAACAAAGAAAATGCCCAAAAAGACTGCGAAAAAAGTGCTTACGCCCTTAGAGGCAAAACAATTGTTGAGGGAAAGAGGTTTTGACCTCCGTATCCCAAACAACTATGAATGGCCACTCAATGATATATCACCAAATACCCAAAGATTAATAATAAATAATGATACAAGTGCTCGAAATGAAATTCAAGATCAAAATGCTTTTGGTTCGCTAGTATTGATTTTAAAGAAAGCAAAAGGCGCTAAAACTCTATTGAAGAATTCTGATAATTATGATACTTCAGAAAAATCTGAAAGTGATCAAGAGGTGGTTGAAATTTCCAAATTAAAACGCAAAAGGCCACCCATGCCTTTTCCGCGATATTATGAAGAAGGAGAAACATCTCAGGCCATTAAAATGCAGAATGCGCAGACATTTTTGGCGGATATGTTTAAAAAGTTGGTCCCAAAAGACATGCAACATAAGTTTGAACAACCAGATGCCATTCAACAAATGATTGAAAAGTATTGCGCAGAATATAAAGAAGCACGGTCGAAGAAAGCAGCTGATATAACATCTGCAATAGACAAATTTGTGGAGCACATATCTGATTACCCGATTACTACACAACCCATTTTGTCCACAACTCTGGGTGTATATTCAGGGTTAACAGATCCACTCGATTTTCTACAGAGATTTGAAGGAATTGTAAGCACGTATAATTGGGATGAGCTGGTTGCGTGCCGCGTATTCCCAATGGTGCTACAAGGCTTAGAGCGTGAATGGTTTCATAATCTAAGCGCAAGAAGCATTATGGGGTTTGTGGACTTAAGAGAGAAATTTATTTTACAGTTTCAAAACTTGCTACCGCAGAAAAAGACGCATATTGAATGCCATGATATCAAGCAAGCCTTCAAAGAGACGTTGGGAAGTTTGTTGATAAGATATATTTATGAATGCCAAAAGATTCCAAACCTCAACGAAGATCAAAAAATTTCTGGGTTTGTACATGCGATCAATCCGCAGAAGCACCCAACTCTTGTACGACGTTTGCGAAGAGATGTACTGCATAATTTTCCCACAGTAATGCAAGAAACATATGACTATATTCGCTGTGGGGAAGACAGGAATATAGTGCAAAATTGCGGGTGGGGCAAAGACAGGAGTTGGCGTGATGATAACGATATATACCGTGATGGTAGCAGAGATGGATATCGCAATTACAACCACGGATCTAGGCAGCAACGATGAAATAATAATGGTGGAAATTGGTGCAATGATTGACCACGTAACAATGGAGAAGGTGGCAATCAAGGCTATAACAACCGTGACAGGAATTATACGCGAAAGTGAAATAATGATTCCTTTGCCATAATACAAACGTTATCAAAAAACCCAAAAGAAATACTTTAACAAGAGCATGTTGCTAAGGCATTTACAGACCCTCCGCAATTGAGTGATAATAATAGGCGCGATAAGTCTAAATTTTGTATTTTTCATGATGACTATGGTCATGATACAAATCGATGTCGCGACCTTGTTGAGCTAATTGTGGATGCTGTTGCGTAAGGGAAATTGAATCATCTCTTACTTATCAAGGAAACAAGCACAATAAATGCAATGGTGGTACCTGCATTAGCAACCACGCCAAAAACACTAAATGTCAATACGGTGGTACAACAAGAGCGTAAAGCACCCGCCGTCAAGAACGTGGGTGCGAAGGTGGTGGGCAACAAGGATAGTTTGCAATAAATCCAAGTAATCAATATGGTGACTATTGATGACAATGAGCAAAAGCATAAACCTTGTGAAAGTTATGAAAAATGGCAGCTTGAGCCTATAACTTTTACGTTAGTAAAATACTGCGGATTGTTGGAGGAGCCAATAGTAATATCATGCAGGATTGCGGAAGCTAATATTCAAGTCATGAAAGTACATGTAGACACTAGTAGTAGTGTTGATGTTATGTACAATCAATGTTTCCGCAAGCTGCCAAAGGATATTCAGTCAAAGCTCAAGTCAACCGCAATGTCTTTGTCAGGTTTTTCAGGGGAATCTGCATGGCCTATAGGGCAATTGGAATTAGAGATGGAAATCATGGATGAGCAAAACGCAATGCTAATTCGCAGGGCTTTGTTGAATCTGTATGTCATTCTTCTAGGACGCACAGCTGTATGTAAGCTGGGTATTGTTTCCTCAACAATTCATGGCATGATAAAATTTGTAACTTCCAAAGGTGTTGCGACAGTTACATCTGAAGTTTCCAGAACCATTACATGTATCTATAATGGTAGGCGAAACTGTTGGAATAGAGGGCCATGTTGTGGTTGCACACGCGGAAGTTATGATGATCAAATTATCTTGAAAGTAAAAATCTGAAGTTCAGATGAGATGTCGTAGCGCAAATGTTGGTAGTATGGATTTAGAAGTGGATATGGCAAAAGTATTTCACCAATGTATGTTGCTTTTTAAACGCAACAATGTGAATAAATAAAGAATGTTCTTTGGTTTCTGTTATAGCATCTTTATACGCGGGCAAATTATATTTTGTAAACTATGACAGTGATACATATGTAACATGGAAAGTTATGCATGTTAGCTTTATGAATTAAAGAAAAATATTAATAAAAACAGCATAAAGTGATGGAAAAGCCCACTTAATGCAAAATTATAATAAGATCCAGGATGCAATTGATCTTATGAAAACAATGGCTATGGAAGCTAACAACCATTACAAAGTTGCATTTGTTGTCTTACGCGAAGTAAATGATGATATAAAAAAATAATAACATCATCATAAGCTTGTGTAAAAGATTGTTGGTTTGATAACATTCTATATATAATGAATTCATAATTGTGTAAGTGATGGTAAAGCCCACTTATCATTTTTATGTAAATAATTGAAAAGTGTATGCGAAAAGGCTGATGCTTGTAATTTTCCCAAAGTATTTGACTTAGCAATACTTGGATGCTTCGCATAAAACACATATTTGCCTAAGGATCGTTTCAGCGGACTTAGAAGATTCATAATGTGTATAAAACACGCGAGAACAGGTTGTTTCGCATTAAGTAATTGTTTGTTATGTGCACAATAATGAACAATGAAAATGCAGAGGGCAACGCTAGTAATTATGAATATTGGTAAAGTACTTAAGCGCTATAAAAATAAACAGTTGCAACTGATGGAAAAATATTAATATTGATAAAACCGCATAAGAAAGCGGTTATGTGTTACAAAATGAAACGCAATGTCAATTGGGGAATAATTGCAAAATTACAATTTTAATTCTACAACATCCTTGAAATTAACATCTTCCTGCTTGCTGATTGTAATAAGTTCGGGAATATCAATACGCTCTATTGCTTTTTCGGTTTCTGCGTAAATATCTTTTGTGATCTCTATGTCGCAGACCTCCTTTTCATTCACTTCTGGGTATGGCGCACCAATACCATACGCTGTCAAAATTAGTGCCAAAAATTCGCAACGTTCGCGGAGTCTAACCGCTTTAAGATATGCTTGAAATTTTTCAGTAACAGGCTTTGAGTCCATAATTTTGTGGCCAAGATCAGGAAGGTAAGCAACAAGCTGCTTAAATTTATCATCTGTGGTTGAAAGCTGCTGTTGAGACTCTGCAGTAATAAGAGTAGTAACTTGAGCCTCGGATGCTTTAAGCGCGGTTTGCATAGCTTCAAGCTCTTTCTTCAGTTTTGCATTCTCTTTCTCAAGACGAGAGCCTTTCTTGTTAGCTTGTTTCGCTGCGTTAGTTTGACTTTCGAGTTTAGCGACTAAACTATCTCTGCGGCGCACATCGTCAACTAAAAAACATACGGCAGAGTGTAAGTTTTGCATTCTAGCGCTCTCCATTGTTTCATCATCGACTTTTTGTAGCTCCGCTCGAATATCTTCAGGGACCGCGTGACCAAGCTGTTTAATCTAGTCTGCGGTTGTTTCTCGATCGATATCCACATGTTCTCGGAGATGATCAAATCTCACGGATGTGATTGGATTTACCAGGCAAAATTCTTGTCAAAATATCATCAGGAATTTCTTTCGAAATGTTGAACTGTGGACCTTCTTGTGAACTGTTGGTGAGATCGATAGGCTCTGCAAAAAAATATTTGATAAAAATTTTATTAAGTAAACGCAGTACGAATGCGAAAAAATGCATTAAAGCATGAGTATATAATTCGCATACCTTCTTCAGACTCTTCACAGATAACGCGTTTAGCGCGCTTCTTTGATGCTGTTACTGGATTAGTTTAGGTGCTTTTGCGTTAGCCTTTTTCATGGGCATCGGGAATGATATTTTCATTTATCAATGGTTCTTCAATGTCAATGACTTCATCACCATCTTCTAGAGAGCGACGATATGAAGTAAATCCCCTAATATCTTTCACGCGCATAATAGTGTAAAGATGTTAAAAGTGGTAAATATGTAAAAGTATTCGTGAAATCAAAAATAAATTGTAGAAATAATGGAAGCATACCATCACCATCTGCCATCCTTAAAGATGCCTATTTGGTTGGGCCATAGCCAATGGGTAGAAATTCTGCCCACATGAAGAGGCACAATCCCATATGGACGGATATGTAGGCGCGAATTTGTAATTTGCTTCAAAGTTTCATGTTGAAACTCATAAAGTTTAAAGCGATCTTTGCTGTCTTTGGAGTATGTGGATACCCAGGTGTCAACATTTTGATACTCGCGAAGGGCAGAGTTTTTAACAAAGAAGAAGGATTGTTGCCAATTGCCGACATTTTCTTTAGGATTATCCATTACTCCATTGCGGCACTTGAGCATGAACCAACTGGCATCATGAGAAAGAATAGTAGAAAACTTACGGAAGACATCTAGCGAGACTGGCCTGTTGAGTGCATTGCAATACATCTAAAAAAGTATGAGTTTTGCAACCGCGTTGGGATGAAATTGTCCAGGACTCACTGCGTAGAATTGACATGCGCCTAAGAAAAAATCTGTAAGCGGGAACCTAAGGTTGCCCAAATATAATGAAGTTTCGTATATTGCAAAATAATCCTTTGGTGGATTATTGGCCGTGACACCTGATGAAGGTGCAATAGGCTCAAATAACTCAAGCATGGGGTAATTAAGCTTGATTTGTGTAAGCTATTCTTCCGTAATGAGTGAGTCAAAGTCATTAACGGATGGACCAGAAGTAGATGGAGAGGGTGATATAGACATGATGAAGGTGCAAGGTAAAGGTTTTTGTGTAAGTAAGCGTATGCAAAGTAAACGCAGAAAGTTAGATGAATATTATGAAGGTTATGAATGCACTTTTTTGAGAAAGAAAATTGCAAGAGAAAGTGAACTTTGAACTATGCGGCTATATCTTCTATTTATATCCTCAAGATTGCAAAGTACCGTTTACATGTAATCATCACAAATCAACGGCTATTAAAATGCGTATGGATTTCAACGGGCAAAAAATATAGCCGTTATAATAAGTAATATAATGCGGATGGTTCATTTGAAGGATACGCGTAACTGCGTATCAAAGTATAAATATGCGAATATTTTAAAAAAAGATGATGTAAACTACAATTTTTATTTTTTAGAGTTTATTGTATTACATTTTCTGCAAAAATGTAACACAATAAACTGGGGGGACTTGATCATATACATACACATGTATATGTATATTTTTAGTGCGAAAGGCTATTTAAAGGCAAAATATGCAAGACAATTAAACCGCGGTAAATGGTAATGAATGCGGTGAGCTTGCGCGGAATATTAAAGAGTGCGTAGGGTTCTCGTAGTACTTGTGCGGAATGCCTAAGTGCGCGCACATCTTACTTCCGCGTAAGCCTCAAACCTATAAATAGGGATCTTGGCCTCTCATTTGAGGTTGTTGATTTTGGAAGAATTGCCCTATCCATATTGATCTCTGTCGTGAGCTTGCTTGAGACTTGATCGTTATTGGTTAAGGTAATTTATGAAGACCGGGACATGGTTGTTGATCGTTTAGCACTTAACGAAATATGACAATAAGGTCCCAAAATCCTAATCGACATCTATTGTACCCCCTCATTGCACTCAATCCTTGATTAGCCTTCATAGGATAATCTAGGATTGATCAGGTACCGTTATGTTTGACGAACCTCGCCTCAACGTACGGGGTGCTTATTCTGTTGTAACTTGTACACTTGATCGGTGTATGCCTAGAAAGGGTAAAGGGAAGAGTGTAGCGCTTTAGCTATCCGCATGGTTAAAGCATTAACAACCCGTTCATATCGATTATAAACGAATTACAGTAGTTGATTTCATTGCGAGATATTAACCTCTAAATGATACATTTTACAAACATTGCATTCGTTTTTAAAAGACAAACTTTCATATCCTCAAAAGTTGACAGGCATGCATACCATTCCATAATATATCCAAACTATAAATGACTTAATAATCTTGTTGAACTCAACGACTCGAATGCAACGTCTTTTGAAATATGCCATGAATGATTCCCAGTAGTATCTCTAAAATGAGCAAATGCACAGTGGAATATTTCTTTCAAACCTGAGAATAAATATGCTTTCAAGTGTCAACCAAAAGATTGGTGAGTTCATTATTTATCATAAACATTCATTTCCATCATTTTAATAGACCACAAGATTTCAGATATATAATTGTACACGTAACCCGAGTACAAAATAGTACGCATAACCTGCGAATTAAAAAAATCATTCATATGGTGAACACCTGATAACCGACATTAACAAATGCATCTAGAATATCGCCAATATACAGGTACACTCATCTGTATATAAACTTGAAGTACTAAAGCATCTGTAACCCGGATGGGACGTGTCAAAGTCCATAGATCTATCTTCAGGATTCACGTCAATTTGGGGGTCTGTTCCCAAACTCTTAGGCTACCAAGCTAAAAGGGTGATATCCAGTATAATAATTCAACCATAGAATGTAGTTTCAAGTACTTATGTCTATTTCACAAAACAATTATAAAAGCAGCGAATGTATTCTCAGTCCCAAAAATATATATAAAAAGGGAGTAATGAAACGCACAATACTGTATTTCGTAGCAATTAAGCATATGACGGCACTGAACAAGTGCAGGGTTGACCTCGGATCACGAACCTATATTAAGTATATATATATATATATATATATATATATATATATATATATATATATATATATATATATATATATATTTATTTATATTTATATCATGGTCAATATCTGTCTAACAATTTAGGTCAAGTCATAATATATCACAATCCTAATGCTCGAGATCGATATGCAAAAGTCAACAAAAATCAGTTTGATCCAAAATGACTTTCTAAAATCTATATGTGTTTATTATATAACTTAAATATGGTCATTTTATATGATTTTATTAGAGTAAGTAATACAAGTCTTTTATTAATAAAAATTTATGTTAAAATTTATATCTGATAAAAATATACTTTTACATCTTAAGTAATAAAATTTATAAATTTCACTTAATATTGTAAAAATATAGTAGTATGTATAATTAATGTAATTATATTATGTGTGGTAAAAATATCTTTGTATCACCTAATCATTTGATAAAATAATATTGATAATAATAATAATAAGTAAAATTTGTATTATTTTATAATAATATTAATTATTTTTAATATTAATAATAATATTATAATAATAATAGCAATATTTATATTTATTAATGATAATAATAATCTTGATAATAAATAATAATTTTTTATAGTAATACAAATGTTATAATAATAATAATATCTTATCTTTATAATATTTACTATATATATAATATATAATTATTATAATAAGAATACTAATAATAATGTTTTATAAAAATAATCCTATCAAAAATAATAATGCTAATAATAACCCTAATATGATATCGATAATAAAAAAAATGATATTTGTATTAGAATTGATAATTTTAACAAACATGATAATTTTAATATTAATGATACTTTTAATAATAATAATGATAAAAATAATAAAATAATAGTTTTTATAAAAATGTTATATTTTAATAATAATACCTATATTGATAACGATAATGATAATGATAATAATAATAATAATAATAATTTTTAAATAATAATAATAATGACGATACCAACGACAATAATAATAATAATCATTTTAACAATACTAATACTAAAATTAATAATAATTCAGTCGACTATATCTTTTAATCCGTTCATCGAAACCACACGATTTCTAAATGAAAAGTTATTAATTTTCTGCCAGTTTTCCAACGACATTCATATCATATACCTTATCTTAATCGCATATGTATCAAATTCATAATTTATCATAAACTATTTAATGACAAAATTAAACATACAAGCATGCATAAACATATATACTCGAGCACTAGTCAGGGATACACTATTAATATATAAAAGTTAAGTTATGAGTGCTCACATATCAATATTGTGATTCAATATTGCAGGAAAGTACGTATACGCAACGGAGATTATAAACGCTAAGTTGACCTCAAGAACTATACCCCGAACAATACCCATAACCTCCTTAGCTATAACCCATAACTCCCTTAGCTCTATCCCGCTCGCAAAACCCGTTTGAAATAACTTGCTCATGACCTCGTCGTAGTATTTATTTATAATACTAATACTAATAATACTAGTACTACTACTAATAATAACAATAAGATTAATAATAATATTAATCTTAATAATAATAAGAATAATAAATATATATAAGTGAGAGCAGAGAGATCGAGTGATATGTGAATTTGAAACGAGCCAGAAATCGATACTTAAAGGATTGTGAGCCACCTAACCACCCCATGCGATCGCATAGGGTTCAAGTGGTTTAGCCATGCGATTGCATGGGCTAAACTTCCAGCTCATGTTTGATCATTTTTAGGCTGCCGACACTTTTATTAATTATTTATTTATATTATAATTAATTTATATAATTATTTATATATTATATTAAATTCTCATTCATAGTTAGTTTGTAAATTTTGTTCCAATGAGTCCTACGTTGACACACGACCTATGTGCCAGTTTCGGTTTCTCGAACGTATTTTCGTACGCTTAGAAAACTGATACTTTACGTTTCGTGACGTGTACTATTATTAGTAAGTAGACTTAAATCAACAATAAACTATATTATTTGAAATGTAACTTGAGCAATCGAGTGTTTTGGTCATTTGCTTCTACAAATCAATGTCTCGCTATTTATCATAGAAAAAATAATATTATTTTAAATCAAAACATTTTATGAGTAAGTTAATATTATATTCTATTACTTTGTAAAATATAAATATATTTTCATTTAGGAATGTAACTTAGAAATATTTATGTAGTAATATATTATTTAGTCTTTCAAAACTATTTATATTTCAAAGTATGATTTAAAATCATTTTCATAATAGAAAATATTGTATCATATAACGTTTACGTTCTTAAAACTTAAATAGATATAGTTCATTTGTGTTCTAGCGTTTACTTTAACTTCTTAACGTATTAGTTGATATGTCCAAATATAAATCGAATCAATAAGCGAGTATTACTATCGTTTACTTAATTAATCATATATATCTAATATACATAAACACGTTTTGATATATGTTGCAAGTTATTCATATATCTAACAACTAATATTCTAACTCATGTTATTTAAACAAGGACATTAATAATCTAGTTCTTTTATATCGAAAAACGTTTTCGTACATTTGAAATTAAATCAATTGATTCTTATGTAATTTAGTCTTTCACTAACTTTTGTCTAATTCTCGTTAATGACATTTTTGTTTTCATGTGTAGATCACTTTACCAATTATACCGAATACCGTTAAAAAGAACAGATTTCTCAAATCAACGTAGACGTTACACCAAAGACTTATAATAATATCATAATGTAACGGATAACTCAATCATTTGACATTATCTTCTAATTCCGTCGATAAATATATTGAAACAAATATGTTCATGTAAAGTATTATACATCTAATACTTTATTAACGTTTTCAAGTTATAATATATACATATAGATATATACATATATAATCATATTCATTTTTATAATGGTTCGTGAATCGTCAGAATTTGATCTAGGTCAAATGAATGTATGAACACAGTTTAAAATTTTTGAATTTCAACTTAACAAACTTTGCTTATCGTGTCGGAGTAATATGAAGATAAAGTTTAAGTTTGGTCGGAAATTTCCGGGTTGTCACAGTACCTACCCGTTAAAGAAATTCCGTCCTCGAAATTTGATTAGAATGTTCATGGCTGACAATAATTATGTTTTCATGACGCATATGAGCTGAAAATTAGAGTTTCATCATCATTGAGTAATATAGATAAAACAATTCGATTTTGTGAAGAGTACGAGTGAAGTTATCACAAAAGAGTGAAACGAGTAACTGTAGGTTAGTTTTAACTAGTGACGTAGTCACGGTTGATTTTCGGAGTTCAAGGGATTTAGATAAGATTTGATTCTTCGGAAATTATGGAAATTAGGATCCTCTTGGTTAAATGCGATAATCTATCTCGATTTTTCTATCGGATATCTCACTATAAATCCACTCCCTTCGTTTCCTTATTTCCACAGCTCACACCTTCTATTCTTTCTCTCCCAATTCATACTTCCAACATATTCTTCAATATGCTCCATCCAGTTCTGATCCTTGATCTTATTCTGACTATCACAACAATCATCCTCCTATTCCAACTCCCACCGAGGAGTATATTTACTTCTACTTCGCTCTTGGGGTAGTGGTTTTCATAATCCTTCCTTGTATTTGTCTTTCCATAATTATTGAGATCTATAGTTAATGATCTTTTCAGTTTGCTGCGATTTTTACTCCCCTTTCTATTTCAGAGCTTCATGCTTTTGTTTTCTTTTCACAAGTAACGGTCCAGAATTCGTAGGTATGGAGTTTCGAATCATCATAATATACAAGGTAGAAAGGGAAGGTAGTAGCATAATTTGATTTGTCAAATTACCAGAATATCCAAAAAAGACCGAATCATCAAGAAAGTATTTTCTTGATATTTTTAGAGATTAAATAGAATACAAAAGTCGTGTAACATGGCACATGATGACGTTATGATCTGTGAATCATCACGTTCCATTTAGAAACTCAGCATCACTTACTGTAATATAATCATGTTGATCAACTGTCATTATATTATACTAACTCATGCTTCAGTTCCCAACACCACTTCAAAAATATTCATATTTTTAGATTCGAAAGTTTCAAAATTTAGAAACTAAAACAGTTTCCTTTATGATATAATATAGATGGCGCAAAGAGATTATTGATTTCAAGTAAGAATAGTTATGAAAATATCTTCAGAAATATGGAGGATATTTATAATGAAAGATACGATGATATCTTAGAATATCTAAGATCAGAGGATGATGAAGAATATCGTCTGCAAGGGTTTAGAGTCAGGAGTAAGGTATTCGTTAACGACTTCAGCAGACACTGAATCATTTGGATTCTTTGAAGTCAGGTTTAGTCTTTGTGATTTTTCCACAACCTCCTTCATAGTTTGCTCAATCCGTTTTCTAGTTTCAAACCTTCTCTTTTTCTGAACTTTTCCAACACCTTATTCTTTATCATCAAACTCTCGACTGTTAAGGTCGTTTACAGTTTTTGCTGCTTCGTTCGAAGAACTAGTTCGCAGTTTAGGGTGTTTTTCAGAAACTTCACATTCGAAGTGTGTAAGTCTAGGAGATAGATGTTATATGTATACATATAACCGTTGGC
This sequence comes from Rutidosis leptorrhynchoides, assembly GCF_046630445.1. Lineage (NCBI taxonomy): Eukaryota > Viridiplantae > Streptophyta > Magnoliopsida > Asterales > Asteraceae > Rutidosis > Rutidosis leptorrhynchoides. The sequence continues at coordinate 144,959,187 of NC_092342.1, forward strand.
GTAGAATTACTAAAAAATTCGAAATACTGATTGCTAATTCCCTGTAGTTGGTATGACAACTATCATTACAAGATGCAGATGAGTACATGATATGGCTTCAATGAATAAGTATAGTGATTTTTCGGAGAGACTTAAGTCAAAGGGTAAAGATGTTGCTGGTAAGTTTACTGCTAATGTGGTGGGATATAAATGGTTCCCTGTAATGTTAGTGAAAAGGCAACGTATATATTGAGGTTATAATAAGATTGTTTCGACTGAAAAGTCAAAGTTGACTTGCTGGAGCTTTGACAAAACTGTCTATTTTAAACGGTATTGAAAAGTTATTTTAGCTAATAAATGCCAAAGGGTCTGACACGGATACGTGTTAAACTATGAATTTGATTTCGAGGGTTTTTCAGGTACATGACTGCGGGTAACATGTGGTTGGATCATCATCTCGAGTGTCTTCAGAAATTTTGAAGGGTTTGAACACAGATTGTAATTGTTAATATACATATGATGTTCTAGGATTTTGAATGATACAATAATTTTTCTGGGTTCCATGAATAGAAATGATGTTCTAGTATAGTTTTGAAGTCAATGTATAGTTTTGAAAGATGTAGGAATCTAAGAGTGATGATTTCGGTTATATCTCGAATTGAATTCTGAGATTTCAAAATCAGAATATGTAATTAGATTTGAATGAGTATGGTTGTTTTGATTTTTATAAAAGAATGTATATTGTTGTAAAAGTAGGGAGTATAGTGGATGATTTACTGTATCAGAATCATATTAATTGTGAATTTATATATCTCTCGGGTATTACCTACCAGTTAAAAAAAAATTCACAATTAATATTTTGTACAAAAGAGTTTTATTACTGTCTTTATGAAAATATATATGTGTACATTTTCTTCAGATGTAACATAGATTTAATGAGTTAATATTAAGCTCATTTGATTTACGGTTAAAACTAGAATTGAATAATCCCTAAAAACTTTAGAAATTACATAACTTTTACGGAGTATTTCTTCAATGAAATTGAAATTATAAATCAATACTTCGTTATTCATTTTTATTGATATTTACTCGGTGAATGATGTTGGTGCTCGTGGAATTCTTGTGAACTTCACAGGATATGAATGATGTTTTCTAGAAAGTTTCGAGTACGGTGAAAATGAATGTGTAATATCAAACATGTATTTGAATAGTACACTTGGTTTATTATGACCTGGAATTTATTGAATTGAAATAGAGATTGTAGTTAACGATGGTTAAATCGTTAAGGAAGGATGTACATCTTAGCATATTAGTAATATGAATTTAATCGAGTAGTATCTACCCTTATTTAATTCATACATAATAGCTTAGTACGAAAGATTTATTTTGATCTCAAAATTTATATATATATATATAAACATACATATAATTTCTTTAGAGGGAATGAGTTAATACTTCATAACTTGTTGATACAATATACGCGTTATTGATTCACAATAATGTCCACGGTGATTCTTGAACTGGCGAAGCTTGCGATGTTATAAGTGCTGCTGATTCTGACGATGCTGACGGCACTGACTGTGCTGGTGATGCTAACGGTACTGTTGATTTCATGACCCGTCCTAATCCATCTGTACAAATACATTACATTTGGTTACATCGCGAGGTACTTGACCTCTATATGATACATTTTACAAACATTGCATTCGTTTTTAAAAGTCAAACTTTCATTACATCGACAGTTGACGACATGCATACCCTTTCATAATATATCCAACTATAATTGACTTAGTAATAATCTTGATGAACTCAATGACTCGAATGCAACATCTTTTGAATTATGTCATGAACGACACCAAATAATATCTCTAATATGAGCAAATGCACAGCGGAAGATTTCTTTAATACCTGAGAATAAACATGCTTTAAAGTGTCAACCAAAAGGTTGGTGAGTTCATTAGTTTAACATAAATAATCATTTCCATCATTTTAATAGACCACAAGATTTTCATTCCCATTTCTCATAAATATACGTCCCATGCATAGAGGCAAAAATCATTCATATGGATTGAACACCTGGTAACCGACATTAACAAGATGCATATAAGAATATCCCCTATCACTCCGGGAAATCCTTCGGACATAATAAAACAAAATCGAAGTACTAAAGCATCTGGTACTTTGGATGAGGTTTGTTAGGCCCAATAGATCTATCTTTAGGATTCGCGTCAATTAGGCGTGCACTAATTCTCAAAATTAGTGATGTTACCTAATTCTTAGGTTACCAAGCAAAAATGGGCATATTCGGCTTCGATCATTCAACCATATAATGTAGTTTCGATTACTTGTGTCTATTTCGTAAAACATTTATAAAAATTGCGCATGTATTCTCAGCCCAAAAATATAAAGGGTAAAAAGGCAAATGAAACTCACAATACTGTATTTTGTAGTAAAAATACATATGACGACATTGAACAATGCAGGGTTGGCCTCAGATTCACGAACCTATATCATGTGTATATATATTAACACACGTAAATGTATTCGAACAATTATGTATATATATATATATATATATATATATATATATATATATATATATATATATATATATTATTAGTGATGTAATATATATATATATATATATATATACATACATATATATATATATATATATATATATATATATATATATATTAATAATTTTTACTATATATATATATATATATTTTCATTTCATATATAAAATATTAATATAGTTAGGTTATGCGTAGTAAATATGTATTTATATATATAATCTTCATTTTTATGCTTATAACTTTAATAACATCATTAAAACCTTTATTTTCATATTCATAATTATTAATAATATTGATAATGATATAGATAATACTTATAACAATTATAATGATAATTTTAGTGATATCAAAATACTAATTTTTAGTAAAAATGGTAGTTAAGATAATAAATTTAATAATAACAATACTAATAATCATTTTAATACTAATAATGATAACATTAATAATAATACTTATGCTATTAATAATAATAATACAAAAAAAATATGATAAAATGATATAAATTCTTATACTAATGATAATAACAAATTTTCTTTAATATCATAATAATAATAATTACAATAATAATAATAATAATAATAATAATAATAATAATAATAATAATAATAATAATAATAATAATAATAATAATCATAATGATAATGATAATAATAATACTAATAATGATCATGATATTACTAATACCTAATAATAATAATTGATAATTACTGCTTATATTAATAATGTTAATGACAATAATAATTATGGTACTAATATTAATGACAATAACAATAATAATCATAACAATAATAATCATATTAATATTAATAATAATAATAATAATAATAATTAATAATTTAATAATAATAAGTAATAATAATACTAATAAGTAAATACATGAAGACTACCTCAAAAAGAATTTGTTCTAAAAATAATCGCAGATGCCCAGATTCGAACCCCTGATCACTCGCAAACCCGCAACGCTCATAACCATCTGACCAGTGTTGTTGTTCTGTTTAAATACACGACATCTATCTATATATCCCGTATTTATATAACCCTTCTTCTTCATCAATTTTAAGTTCGACCAGAGGACATTCAGGAATCGCCAAGGTGAGTTCATTGATTGTTTTAAAACTTGAATTTTAAATAGAGTTATTCGGATGTGTAATGTTGATCGACAGAAAAGGATAAAAAAAATTATAAACAGCAACAGTATCTTCGAAAAAAAAATATAATGAAGAACATAAAAATGGATTTTGATATTGGGATGTTTTGGGACTTCAATATCTTCATGAAAAATGTTTCTTATCAACTTAGAAACTCTCGACAATCATCCTTTTGACCTGAATCCATCTACAGCTCACGAATTTGAGGGATTTAAAAACGTTTGACTTTTTTTTAATTGTACCTTTGACTCCAAAATTATAGTTCGATATCAGGAATTGGATTATGAAATTTTGAAGATAGTTTACATAAACGATCCCTAACAAAATTGCATTAATAGATTTTGCAATAAAACTCGAATTTGAATTTTGACTAAATTTTTCAAGAACAGAGGTATCGCCCACTGTTTAAAAAAAATTCTTTTTTTTAACTACTTTCAGTAATGGGTTGCTTTAATTGATAAGAGTAGTGGTGTGTTGAGTGCTTTTCTTATCAATTGAATTTCTTCAATTTATGTAACAATTGTTGGTGACAATCAAAATGGGTAGACAAGGGATATAAGAAAAAAATAGGATTTGATATTGATGCATAACAACTTTTTGTAATCTTACTGGTAACAATGAATCTCTAATAGGGAACAAATAAGAAAAAGTTGATTGTGATATCAAATAATTCGCGTAATTTTGTCTTTAAACTTAATTAATTAATATTTATAATTAATATTAATAATAATGCATTAATGTTATATATAAAAAAATACTAATAATAATAATATTAATAATAATTTTATCAAAATTATACTACCAATAATAATAAGAGTAATTATAAAATATTAATAATAATTATACTAATAATAATAATAGTGATATTGATAATTCTTATTTTATTAATTATTAATAATTATAAATATATTAATAATCATAACACTATTAATATTAATAAAACTAATAACAATAATATTAGTAATAATAATAGTCGTAAAGAAATAGATCTATGATTTCAAGTGAGTTTTTATCTATCATGCAATGTAGGTTTGTATATGTATATATAACATAGAGTGATTGATTTGTTTTTGATTGCCAATCAAAAACAGTATCATTATAACTTAAATCAGATTCACGGGTGATTTGATTGAAACATGTGGGAGTAAATATAATTAATCTTAATAAAGATAATAATAATACATAACCATTTATAGTAACTAAAATTGTAATCTTACTACTAATTATGATATGAATAATGATAACAACAATGCTAATAAATAATAATAGTAGTTATATAACAATTCAATTGTATCAATTTCATATTTATGTAATATACAAAATATTAATAATAACATTTTTATTAATATTAAATACATATCTAATAATAGTAGTGAAAGTAATATTAATATTAGTAAAGGTAACAATTTAATTGCATTAGATTTTCTATCTATATATTATCTTTAATAGTATAACTAATACTGATATTAATTATTACTATTAATATCAGTAATAATAATAATGGAGGTAATAAAAATCTTATTATAACCAATATATTTTAATTTGTTTAATAATATATTGTTAATTGTGTAATATTTAATAATCATATAATATATTATATAGTAACTTTTACTGATTCTTTATTATTTAATTTTATATATATTATATAATAATATACATAAATCTCATATGTCTATATATATAGATTCATTTTAAATTGTACTTAATTATTTTGTATCTTATTTAACATATCTAATTCTAATGTTTACATTATATTTTATAATCTTAAATTACTACACATATATATATATATATATATATATATATATATATATATATATATATATATATATATATATATATATATATATATATATATATATACACAATTTTATTTACAAAGAATTGTTCGTGAATCGTCGGAATTTGTCAGAGGGTAATTGATTTCATGTAAACAGTTCCAAAATTTTAAAACTCAACATTACAGACTTTGCTTATTGTGTCAAATTCATATAAAGATTAAGTTTAAATTTGGTCAGAAATTTTCGGGTCGTCACAGTACCTACCCGTTAAAGAAATTTCGTCCCGAAATTTGATTGGGATGGTCATGGTTGACATTAAGTATGTTTTCATGACTCATATGAGCTGGAATTTAGAGTTTTATCATTAGTGAGTGATATGGATAAAACAATTCTTTTATGTGAAGAGTACGAGTGAAGCTATCACAAAATAGTGAAATGAGGAAAATAAGTTTCATCATAACTTTTGACGTAGTCATGGTTGAATTCCGGAATTCAAGGGATTCAAAAGTAAATCTTGGAAATCTATAAGATCTGATTCTTTGAGATTTAAGGAAGTTAGAATCTCTTTAATTAAATGCGATGATCTACCTTGATTGCTCTGTCGGATACTTTCATTATAAATTGACCTTTTTCGTTCCATTATTTTCCACCACTACTATACCTTCTTTCTCAGTTCGTATATCCAAAAGATTATAATAATGCTTGATCCGGTTCTAATCCTTGTTCTTATTTTGACTATCGCAACAATCACTCTCCTCTTCCAACTTCCACCGGAGGAATCAGTTTTCTTCTACTTACCCTTAGGGTTTTAGTGTTGTTCATTCTCCCATATCTTTATGTTGCGATAAACATTGATATACACGGTTTGTAATTTTAGTGTTGTTGTTGGCCTTTGTATTTTCTCTTATATATCAGAGCTTCATGCTCTTGTCTTCTCTTCCCGACTTTAAGTCAAGCGAGTAATGGTCCAGAATTCGTAGGTATGTGATCGTTCCTTATTTGTCACGATTATTTATGTTTAAATACGCAAAATTAACTATGTGTGAGTGAAAAAGGAGATACTTTGATGAGGTTTTATGTTTTACAGGTAAGAAAGATGTTGGTGCGAAATATGGTACAAAATGGCTAGTTAAAGTGGATTTTTGACAAGATTTAGGAGCTTGAAGAAGGAATCAGAAAATTAATAAAGGCGTAAAATACGCCTATTTTGGCATAAATTATGCCATGGCTCAGATACGTACAGAACAGGAGGGTATTTTAGGCGTAAAATATGCCAGGAGAATTTACATTGGCATAAATTACGCCAGAAGTGGCGTAAATTACGCCAGGCCAGATTTTCTGGTGCCGGGAAATACGAAAATTAGCTTTTTGATCAAGTTTTCTAACCCCTATTTAAGGAGAGCTCCGGGGTTACAAAACCACACCTTTTTCCATCAGTTTTTGCAGCAGGAAACCTTCCCAAACACACAAAAACACCATCTAATCACTATTCTTCAAGGATTCAAGTCAAGATCAAGGTGCTATTCATCATGTTATCATCAAGAAATTCATTGATTATCACCACCACCATGCTTGGCTAGTTTTCTAATCTTTATTCCTTCTATGAACAATTGATACATGTATTCTTTCATTCAAGCATATGTGGTTTGTAGTGTTATGAAACTTATGTCTTTTTGAATTGTGATGTTATAAACCTATTTCTTATTGATCAATGCAAGTATTATTGATTGTGATTATTGCAAGTTGTGTTATAGTGATTTAACATTGTGTTCTTAATCCACTTAGTGTTAATTAGATTAAGGATAAAGACAAAGGGTCTAGGTTGCATGACTCAATCCCAAGATAGTTAGAATTAATAGGCCTAAGAAATCTTGTCTATGAGGTTTGATCAATATTTGATAAGCATAATACTTGTTTGAATGAATGCATGTTAGATTGAGATTGTGAAGGGATAAAGGCTCTCAATCAATTGATTACAACCTTTTCGTTTAGCTCACTATTTATGCTTTTAAATATTTAAAGCTACATTTGCTTAGTAGTTGTTACTCTAGTCTTTACTTTAGTTAATCTTAGTTAATCACAAACAACTCAATCCTGAAATTGCTTGCTAGTTAACCATAACTTCCCGTGGAACGAATCCTGCTAACCCTGGCTAAGTTAGAGTAATTAGACTATTTTTGGTCGACCCTTCGACATCGATCAAATTTTGGCGCCGCTGCCGGGGAGGTGTGCGCTTGATTTGCAAGCTCTTATTTTATTGCTTTTGTGTTAATCAGAAAAACCATAAAAATTATAAAACCCATAAATCCAAAAAAATAGTATTTTGTTTATTTTTGTTTTTGTCAGTTTTACGCTCGGTGTTCTTGTTTTTGTTAAAGTGCAGGTTAGTGTATGCAAACTCGGAGTTCGAGAGATCAAAATCTTAAGCCGTTAGACTCGGAAATCGAGAAATCTGTAAAAACTAATCGAAAAGCTACAAGAATCTTAAAGGGCTCGGCAGTGGCTTCAGCATCTACGCAACCACAGTTAGAGACACATCCGATTGTTCCACCGAACTCTCCTAAATCAGAGTCTGACACTGAATAGGAAGTTTTTGATCAACGAGACGATATGGCCGAACGACCAAGAGGAGTAGAAACCTACTACCAACCGGGTGATTTTGAGGATCATTCACCCATTGTTTATCCTGCACCGACAGGAGGAAACAACCTACGATTTGAGGTCCAACCTCAACTCATTTTGATTTTGCCAACCTACCGAGGTATGGCTAATGAGGATCCATATGAACACATCACTAAATTTAATGGGATATGTGTTACTAATCAGGTAAACGGTTTCACAGATGATGAGGTACGTCTTCGATTATTTCCTTATTCACTTAAGGATAAGGCAAAAAGATGGTTTCTCTCCTTGCCCGCCCGGAGTATTAATACTTGGGCGAAAATGAAAAAACGATTTCTAGAAGAATTTTACCCCATAAGTAAAACCTCAGACATGCGTACGCAAATAAATTCTTTTAAACAATTACTGGGTGAATTATTTCATGAAGCGTATGAACGTCTGAAGGAGTTACTTAGGGCATGTCCACACCATGAGATACCCAAGCGGGAATTGGTTAAAGTTTTCTATGATAGTTTAGATTCCCAAAACAGGCAGTTTCTTTTAGCGGCTAGTGGTGGGGCATTCTTAACTCGGTCTGGTGATGATGAATGGACGTTCTTCAAACAGTTAAGCAAGGGTTCAAAAACCCAAGCTTCGGTTGATCGTAGTCAACCTAGTACCTCCCGAGTGAATCATGTTTCCTATTCGGGTGGTTCATATAGGAACTTAGAGCAGGAATTTGATGATTTGAAAATGCTTATATTTAACAACCCAAATCAGGGTCTTGCTTGTAATGTTTCCCAGGTTCAGGAAGTATGTGAGATTTGTGGAGATCCTTCTCACTTTTCATATGGATGTAGAAATGGGATTCCACCAGTAAATTAGCACATAGTGGAAGTACAAGTTAACGAGGCTCAGGGACGGAGATATGATCCATACTCCAACACGTATAATCCAGGTTGGAGAAATCATCCTAATTTCAGTTGGAGAAATAACAACACGCTGAATGCTAACCAAGGGAACCAACTTAGACCACCAAACAACTTTCAAAACCAGGGTAATTTTCATAACCAAGGCAACTACCAAAGAAACTATCAAAATCCTTATCCAAACAACCGAAACCAAAATCAAAACAATTACCAAAACCAAGGCCAGAACCCAAACCAAAATCAAAATAGTACTTCAACCAATCAACCAACTAGCTCGGATGCTAAGATGGATGCGTTCATTTCCGAAATGCAAAAAATGATAGAAGTGCAAAATAAGTCGATTGGTGCATTGGCTAAGGAGATCGGTAATGTAGCGAAAAGTAAGGGAAATAGGGAACCAGGTACAATTCCAAGCTACACGGTTCTAAATCCAAATCATAAGGATCAAGGAAAAGGGCATAGCGTTAACATGGTAGGTACCTTGAGAAGCGGAAAGAAGTATGACAATAAGGTTGATGAAAAAGAGGTAGTGCAACAAGAGACAAGTAAGTCTCCTATTGTTCTTGATGAGGAAGAGGTAAGTGAAAATGATAACCATGGGGAGGGGGTGAAAAAGACCGAACCAATCGTTAATGAGGCTGGGAAAGTGGAGACGAAATCAAAAACTGTCCAATTTCCCAAGGCTTTAGAGTCCCCAAACCAATTCCCTTATGGGAAAAAGGGACCACAACCAGAGGACATGTGGGAAACGTTTAAGCATGTTAAGATAAATTTACCCCTTCTCGATGCTATTAGGCAAGTCCCGTCTTATGCTAAATTTTTAAAGGACCTTTGCACTCAAAAGAGGAAGCAAAGGGCGACTTTTCCCAAAAAGGTGGAGCTAACCGAGCACTTAAGTGCTGTTGTTTCGGGTACCCTTCCACCTAAGTTTAAGGACCCAGGGACCCCGTTAATAGCTGTGACTGTAGGAAACGTGAACGTGAAAAAGGCATTATTGGACCTAGGAGCTAGCATTAATATTTTACCTTTTTATCTAGTTGACCGATTTGAATTGGGTTTAATGAAAAGAACTGACATAATTATTCAACTAGTGGACCAGTCAATCAAAACACCTAGGGGGATATTAGAAGATGTGATAGTAAAGGTGGAAGATTTCTATTACCCAGTTGACTTTGTTGTTATAGACATTGAACCTAGGAATAGAGATGCCCAACCCACTATAATCTTGGGACGCCCGTTTTGGCCACCATTAATGCTCACATTAATTGTCAAACGGGTGCTATGGACATATCTTTCGAGAATCGCATGATGAGAATTAATATCTTTAATTCTCTTCATACACCGGATGTCCATGAATGCTATCGGATAGATGTGATTGATGAATTAGTGAAATAGCATACCTCTCACCTAATAACCAACGACCCGGTAGAAATATTTTATTTAGGAGACGAAGAGGATGTTGAGTGTGAAGAGGTCAAGGCAGTAGAACTAGCAGTAGCAAGTACAATGGATGCTAGGTTGCCACCATGGACTCATAAATATGAGCCATTACCTAAATCCATTGATACTAATACGAGACCTTCACTAGAGTCACCACCGACTCTTGAGTTAAAACCCTTACCTTCTCATTTGAAGTTTGCATTTTTAGGTACTGACGGCACTTTGCCAGTTATTATTGCTTCAGATTTGACAGGTGTGCAGGAAAAAGCTTTGATGGAAGTGTTTCATAAGTACAAGGCTGAAGTAGGGTGGACGATACCTGATTTGAAAGGGATAAGTCCCTCAGTGTGCATGCATAGGATAGTTACAGATCCGGAAGTTAAACCTGCTCATGATACGCAACGTAGGTTAAACCCGAATATGCAGGAAGTTGTAAAGAAGGAGGTTCTCAAGTGGTTAGATGCAGGGATTATTTTCCCTATTTCAGATAGTCAGTGGGTAAGCCCCACGCAAACAGTGCCAAAGAAAGCTGGGATAACGGTAATGGAAACGGAGAAAGGTGAAAAGATCACAACTCGTCCCATGACGGGTTGGCGGGTATGTATTTACTACAGGAAGTTGAATGCTGCAACTTCAAAGGATCACTTTCCCTTGCCTTTTATTGATCAAATCATCGAAAAGTTATCAGGTCAGAAATTTTATTGTTTCTTAGATGGGTATTCGGGATATAATCAAATACCTATTCACCCTAATGACCAAGAAAAAATGACTTTTACTTGTCCTTATGGAACTTATGCCTTTAGACGAATGCCTTTTGGTTTATGTAATGCACCTGCTACTTTTCAAAGGTGTATGATGAGTATTTTCTCAGAGTTAATAGGCGAGTTTTTAGAAATTTTCATTGATGATTTTTCAATATTTGGCAAGTCTTTTGAGTCGTGTTTGAGTATGTTGGAAAAAGTTTTAAAGAGGTGTATCGAGACCAACCTTTTCCTTAGTTGGGAAAAGAGCCACCTAATGGTAAGGGAAGGGGTGGTTTTGGGACACATTGTGTCTGAACGGGGATTCGAAGTCGATAGATCAAAAGTTCAACTTATTGCTACATTACGTCCACCAACCAATGTTAAGGGGGTAAGATCATTTTTGGGACATGCAGGATTCTATCGTAGGTTTATCAAAGATTTTAGCATTGTTTCTAAACCATTGTGTAATTTGTTATTAAAAGACGCACCTTTTGACTTTGATGACCAATGTAAGGATGCCTTTAACACCCTTAAGCGTAAGTTGACCGAAGCACCCATTTTGCAGTAACCGAATTGGACTAAACCATTTGAAATTATGTGCGACGCTAGTGATTTTGCGGCTGGGGTTGTTTTGGGGCAAAGAGTTGATAGGAAACCGGTTGTTATCTATTATTCTAGTAAGACGTTCTCGAATGCCCAAGTGAACTATACCACAACCGAGAAAGAATTATTAGCCATCGTGTTTGCCTTAGACAAAATTAGATCATACTTGTGGGGGTCTAACGTAGTTGTCTTTTTGGACCATAGTGCCCTAAGGCACTTGCTTGATAAGAAAGAGTCTAAGCCTAGATTGATTAGGTGGATCTTATTGCTACAAGAGTTTGATTTGGAAATAAGGGATAAAAAGGGTATTGAGAATGTGGTAGCCGACCATTTATCTAGGATACCCCCGCCACCGTTTGACCCTGCTAAACGAATCCAAGAAAATTTCCCGGACGAGTGTTTGTTTAGTGTTGTGCAGGTACCTAGGTTCACGCATATCGTTAATTATTTGGTGACTAACAAGATACCGGAGCATTGGAACAAGCATAAGAGGGATTACTTTTTATCGCAGGTTAAGCATTATATTTGGGAGGACCTGATTCTTTACCGAATTGGACCCGGCAAAATCATAAGAAGATGCGTGGCGGAAGATGAACATAAGGACATTCTAGCTCATTGTCATACTTTTGCATGTGGAGGACATTACGAAGTCAAGAAAACCGGGTACAAAGTACTCGACTCAGGTTTCTTTTGGCCTACTATTTTTAAAGACGCGTGTGAGTAAGTAAAAAATTGTGCTAGGTGTCAAAGGATGGGGGGAATCTATAAGCGTAATGAAATGCCCATGAACCCAATTTTGGTTTGTGAAATCTTTGATGTTTGGGGCATAGATTTTATGGGACCCTTTCCACCTTCTTTTGGGTTTGAGTATATACTAGTAGCCGTTGATTATGTCTCCAAGTGGGTGGAGGCTGAGCCTACTCTGACCAATGACCACAAAGTTGTCCTAAAGTTTATTAAGAAAAATATTTTTTGTCGTCATGGTGTACTAAAGGCCATAATTAGTGATGGGAGTTCGCACTTTAAGAACTCGCATTTTGCTAAACTCTTAAGGGATTATGGGGTAAATCACCGAATTGCTACGCCTTATCATCCCCAAACAAGTGGGCAAGTGGAAGTATCTAATAGGGAATTAAAAAGGATTTTAGAAAAAACCGTAAATCCTAATCGCAAAGATTGGTCTTTAAGACTAGACGATGCGCTTTGGGCTTACCGGACAGCTTATAAAACCCCTATTGGTACTTCACCTTATCGACTTGTTTATGGGAAGGCGTGTCACTTACCTGTTGAAATTGAGCATCGTGCAGAATGAGCTATTAAACAGGTGAACATGAACATGGATGAGGCAAGAAAAGCAAGAAAATTAGACCTATCGGCGCTGGATGAGTTGAGATGCAATGCTTATGAAAGTTCAAAAATTTACAAAGAGAAAACGAAAGCATTTCATGATAAGCAAATCATAAGGCGGATGTTTGAAGTGGGGCAAAGTGTGTGGTTGTTTAATTCAAGGCTAAAGTTATTTGCGGGTAAGTTGAGAAGTAAATGAAACGGTCCCTATGTGGTTACCAAGGTTACTCCGTACGGGGCAATTGAAATAAAAGATCCAAAAGGTGGGGTACCGTTCTTAGTTAATGGGCAACAATTGAAAATTGCTTCCGGTTTGTCGCTTGGTGATGCTAGGGTAGTTGAAACAATTCGGTTTGAACTCATGCAAGTTCATCAACTTAGAACAATTCGGGTGAGTGAATCAAAGAATTATGTTAGTAAGGAGAACATTGATGCGTGGCTTGATAAAAATGTTACTATTAGTCGGATGCCCAATTGTGACGTTTGGGATGATGATGGGCGATTTGATGATGAGCCAGAGGACGAGGTGTCTGAGGTTATTTCAGATGAATGTTTTGATGAGTTTGATGAAAAGTTGTCATTGGAAGAAGATGTTAAGGGAAGGCTGGAGTTCCATTGTCAAGAAGAAGACCCAGGGGAAGTATTGTTTGAATTGAGTTTTGCTGGGGTCTTACCACATTTTGCTAATGATCATCATGAATTCAAGGTGATTGCCGATACGGGGTCTACAATTAATATCATGTCATACGTGACGTACAAGCAATTATTTCATGACAAATGTTCTATATGTTCGTTGACTAAATCCGATGCGGCCATCACACTTGGAAACAATACCAAGTGTCAGGCACTTGGTGTACTTCGTGATGTGATGGTTAGTGTGAAAGGTGTCTTCCTTGAAGTACCATTCACCATTTTTTGATATGCCTACGGATGAAGATGTTCCATTGTTAGTCGGGCGTGGATTCATTGCAACCGCGGATTGTAAAATAGAGCCAGGTGCAGGTTCTATCACTTTTGAAGGAGGAAATATAACTTTTAGATTTTGTAATTCGGAAAATATGCGTTTTCCTTCGGCATATATAGTGGAGAGAGAATTTGATGAGGGATATTGTATGATGCTTAGGATACAAGAGGTTAACACAAATAAAGTAGTTAGTGAAGAAATGGTAGAGGATACTATAGACATGGATACAATCTATCAAAGTGTTGAATGTGGGGGTATTCGCCTCGATCAACGCTTAGGTTCCGAGTCAAGCAAAGATGAAACCATTTGTGTTAACACGGTTACAGAAACAACCGAAGTAGAACAAGAATCGGATGTGGATGTAGAGGAGATTCGTGAGACGTTTGAAAGTATGTGGGGAAAAGAAAACACGAAAAGATTTATGAACAACACCAAAACATCATTTGTTGATGATGAAGGGTGGACAATTGAAGTTGAATACGTTGAGTCCAAACCAAAATGTGAATTCAAACCTCGCATTAAGTATAGAGATCCGGGCAATTTTTCGGTTATGTGTCAATTCAAAAAGAAGAAGACTTACTGGGAGTTGCTAGATTCGGGTGCGAGTGTTAACATGATGCCAACAAAAATTGCAAAATCAATAGGCATCTGAGAGTTGGTTCGAACTAATACGAGTATTCGATTTGGAAACCAAACCGTTGATGACTCAATCGGGATTGCAGAAGATATTCTTTTCATTATTCACGGTATTGGTTATAAGAAAGATTTCTTCATTATGGATTGTGAACCGGATGCGAATACTCCAATTGTATTGGGACGAGGATTTTTGGCTACCGCAAGGATGTCACTAGATTTTGATACGGGGACTTTGACAATTAAAGATGAAGATACCATGATCACTCTCCGTATGGAAGATGGATTCGGCTCTAGAAACAACGGGGCCGATGATTCGGACGAATTATAATCCGGAAAAAGAGTCGAGTGCGCGACTCCATCAAAAATTCGCACACCTTTGTAAAGTTTGTAAGTTTTTATTTTGTTTTGTACATACGGGCGGGGCAAGTACCATTTTTGAGGCTTAAAATAGGATTGGTTTGAATGGCTATCTCTAACTTTATCCATTGAGGACAATGCAATGCTTAAAGTGTGGGAGGGGGTCAGGGTTTTTAGTCCCAAAAATGTTTTGTGTAAAAAGAATGAGAAAAATGGAAGTTTTGTGCGCAAATAAGGCGAAAACTGGAAAATTAAAAAAATTTCATACCTGAGTGTTGGCGTAAATTACGCCAATTTTGGCGTATTTTACGCCCATGTAACTTATGGATTCAGAATTTTTTTTGCATATTAGGCGTAAAATTACGCCTGGTTTTTACGCCTGAAAACATATTGGCGTAATTTACGCCAAAACTGGCGTAATTTACGCCAGTGTTATTTTCCTAGTGCCGGTTTATGGGGTTTAAAATGAAAAAAATATTTATAAATATATAACTCATACGCAGCCATAAACCACGAACACCATCACTCTAAACCCTAATTTTTCAGCATCTAAACACCAAGTCGAAGCTCAAAACATCATCAATTCGTCATAACACTTCACAAAAACATCCCAATCCTTACAAAATCATACAAGTTGGGTGTTAATTCGTGTTTTTGGCTAAACACTAAGTTTGGGGGTTTTGGTTTGTGGATTTAATTCTTCAAGTATTCTTTCAATTTGAGTGTTTTAACATCGAGGTAATCATCATTCTTGTGTTTTTCATTGTTTTAGGTTATCAATTTAGGGTTTTTGTTACTTTCATGTTTATGTGCTTGGGTTAATCCGAATTAATTATGTTTAAGCATTGTTTTTGTTCTATCTATTGTTAATTGTGTTTAGGTATGTTAATGGAGTATGTATGCATGATTAATTTGAAAGTTTAGGTTAAATCTTGTTAATTGCTTACAAGTAGTTGACTAGGGTTGACTTTGACTGAAAATTGGTAATGTTTGTGATTTGAATGCATGTTGCCAATGTTTAATGTTTAAATTGGTGTTTGTTAAGTGTCAACGTAATATTGTTAGATAATAGGGTTTATATTTTTCATTGGAATGATGATTACAATGATTAGATGATGTTTACTTGAACAAAGGGTCGATTAATAGTGATGATAATGTATAACATGTTAAACTACGTGTCGTGTATGAGGAAGACAAGATTGGTGTGTTGATTTGGTGCATAAGGTTAGGATTTGCATGTATTGCTAAAAGGTTATAATGAGATATATTGAGCAATGACATGTAAGGTGTGTTGTTAAATACTAACGAGCTTGTTGAGTTGTGTGATTGCAGAAAATGTTGAGCAGTGTAAAAAGGAGTCGTGGCAATCCAGGAGGAGCTCCAAATTGGCAGGATAAGAAGTGGTTAAGTGAGTTACCCTATGAATGGCAAGTCCAATTGTATACCGAGAAGAAAGACCAACTTTTGAGAAACGCTTTTTGTGAAAGGTATATAATTCCAAATGTGTGGAGAAAGTATGGGGTTTTTCAGGTGTTTGTAGACTGGGGTTGGGAAGCTGTCCTTCAGCCAGTTCAAATGGGGTTTGAAAGTACACAGTTGGGTTGCTCTTGGGAGATGACGTATCCCACGCAGGTGTTTAATTGGATGTCAACTTTGAAATGGATTCCAGGAGATAATTTCCCACAAACGTTAATTTTGGAGGGTAAAGTGGGGAATTCAGTGATTCCAATGCGGATGGAAACTTTTAATCAATTAGCACATCCCGACCTTCCATATGATGCGGGGATAAGAATCGTGGGAAAGGATGGGTACGATTATCCGTCTGCCAAAGAGTTGTTTGAGGTTCCAGCTGATAGATATATTCATGTGGTGAGAACGCTGTTTCATGTCGACCGACCTAATATTGAGAATTTTGATCTAGAGAGGAGTAAGCTGAAAATCATTCCGAGGATATTGTCAATAGTGATGAAT
The DNA here is from genome assembly GCF_046630445.1 of Rutidosis leptorrhynchoides. Lineage (NCBI taxonomy): Eukaryota > Viridiplantae > Streptophyta > Magnoliopsida > Asterales > Asteraceae > Rutidosis > Rutidosis leptorrhynchoides. Next base: position 144,976,265 of record NC_092342.1, read on the forward strand.
TACAACATCTATCAAAGGAAGAGTGATCTTATGCTAGTTCGGACGTACGAGTTACCTTTATTGTATGCCATGGTAACTGTGACGCCCCGTACTAAATCGTCATGTACGGACCATCATCAACAGGATCATTACAAGGTTAAGTACTATATGCGTTTTCAAAACAGAGTTTGCATTCATTAATAAAAGTGACGTCATAACATACGTCAATTGTTTTACAAATCCAAAGTATGCTTCACTAAGTAGAAGCATTAAATAAGTGTACGTGACCATAATGGTCGTTACATAACATAAGTTCATAAGTAAAAAGTTTGAATGCAACATAAGTAGTCATGCGATACAACTCTAAGCAGCGGGTTCTACAGCACGACTAGTAAGATAGCGGAAGCGACTTCAAGCACCTGAGAAAATACATGCTTAAAAAGGTCAACACAAAGGTTGGTGAGCTATAGTTTAAGTATGACAGTAACGTAAGTAGGCCACGAGATTTCAGTGCTACAACGAGCGTTTCAAAAGTATGTAAAAGTATATGCTTAACCGTGGGCACCCGGTAACTAACTTAACGTTTAATGTACCCCCTTAAAGTGCACTTGGCAAGTGCGTATAACCTCGAAGTATTAAACACTCGTTAAATGCTAGCGCTACTAGCCCGAGTGGGGATGTCAAACCCTATGGATCCATATCTAAGATTCGCGTTCACGGTTCAAAAACCAATGATTAAACGTTACCGAGCTAAAGGGAATGTTTATGCCGTTGTATAACCCACACATATATAAGTTTAAGTACTCGTGCCTAGTATGTAAAACATAAAATCCGCATGTATTCTCAGTTCCCAAAATAAGTTAAAGTAAAAAGGGAATGCTATAACTCACAATGATTAGTAGTAATGGTAAGGTAGTAGTCGGAAAGTGGTGTGCAAGTAACGGTCCAAACGTCCTCAACCTAAGTCAAATAGCACTAAGTCAATAAGTCGTCTCAAAAGGTTTACAAGTACGTAATTAAGGTCATAAGGGTCATCATCAATCATCATTAAACAAAAGGTAACAAGTAAGACTCGTTTATGAAAGTCGTTGAAAACAAAGGCTGACTTCGGTCAGTCACCACGGCCTCTACCCTTACTGAATTAAGGTGAGACCAGTGGTCATGGCTCCGTCTATGAGTCCCTTAAATGTGGTAAAATTTACAGAAGCAAACTCGTCTTGGTTTGACCGTGGCGACGGTCTAAGTGCGAGTAGGTCAGAAATTTCTGCATAACGTTAAAGGACATGGTAACGATCGGAGGGCCATAAATCCTAAACCGTAACTCGGATTAAGACGAGTCCTATATGAAAAGTTATCTACTCGAAAAGTTATATCTAAAAATCAAGGTTAGAACAGCCCAGGTCTACTGGTCTGTTCCAGAAGCATCAGGTCAGTAGGTTTTGGACAGAACAGTGGGTTTTGGAGAGTTCCGGTTGTCTCGGTGCTTGATGTTCATCACGGTTCTCATCCTTGATGCGTATAGCTTCAAGTGTACAACTTGTTGATGTGTTAACATCATTTTGACCAAGGTTTGTCCATCATAACTCAAGTGCAAGTGTTGTAAGTGTTTGATGAACCAAGGTTACATGTAAGTTTATGAACAAGTTCATGAACACTAAGAAAGATCACAACCAAGTGTTGGATCCATGATACTTGCACCAAAGTGTAAGCTCTTGTTGGTTTCATGTCCTTGTTCAAATGTGTAGTAAGCAACTAATCAATAAGAAATAAAGAAAATGAATGATAAGCCTAAACCAACCATGAAGGTGGTATTCTAGTAACATACAACAAACAAGAACACAAGTAACAATTATAAAGATTATAAACTTTAAATCTTTTGAAACAAAATATGTAGAACATAACTAGATAGATTATGTTCTTGGATGTTCTTGTTATAACAAGATAAAGATGAAGAATCAAAACTAGAAAGTTTGATCTTGTAACTTAGTAAATAAAGACAAGTAAGTAAGTAAATAATAACTAGTAACTTACAAGTAATTAAACTACAACAAGATTAAGTAACAAACAACAAAAGATGATGATGATTAAGATGATGAAGGCCATGGTTTTCACAAGGAAAAAGAAGAAGAAAAACTTCAAGTTAACTTACAAGAACAAGAGAGAATTTGAGAGAGAAAGAAGCAAGTTTGTGTGTGTGTATTTGAGAGGGAAATGCAAGTAAGTTGTGAATGAAAAATGGAAACCAAAACACCACTAAATGTGGCCAAGGAATTCGGCATTCTGCAGCAAAAAAGGGGAAGAGGTTTGTTTTATGGTTACATGCATGTTAAAGTTCGAAAGTTGGTTAATAAGGGGTGTATGCATGGGAAGGTGTTGTAAGTATCATGTAACAAGATTCCAAGTCTCAAAACTAACTAGTTAGGTTCCAAGTATGATACTTGCATTAAGAGATGGGCTAAATAAGTCCACTAAAGTGTAGGGTGGGCTTATAAGCCCAATATCATGAGTCCATTACACTAACAAAGCCCAAGTTCAAATAAATCACAAGTTAAACCAATTAAAGCCCAAGTAACTAACTAAAGGCCTTAGTTAATTAAAATGATTAATAAAATTAATCATGAATGTAAATAATATCTTAAAATATTATTCGTGCAAGTTCCGGGTGTCACAAAGACGTTTCGGGCATTTAAAGTTCAAGTACGGGCAATTAAAGCAACATGTAAATGTAATAACATACATTCGTTTAATCAAGCGTATTAATAATAATAATTATTAATAAATAACGTAGGAAAAACCAGGGTCGTTACATTACCCACCTGTTAAAGAAAATTTCGTCCCGAAATTTAAGCTGAAGTAGATGGAGGAGTCGGGAAAAGATGAGGATATTTCCGCATCATTTGATCCTCTCGTTCCCAAGTAAACTCAGGTCCTCGTTTGGCATTCCATCGTACTCGTACAATCGGAATCTTGTTGCGTTTCAAAGTTTTGATCTCACGATCCATAATCTCAACAGGTTCCTCCACAAAGTGGAGTTTGTCATCAATAGTAAGTTCTTCCAAAGGTATGATGAGTTCTGGTGCAGCAAGACACTTCTTCAAGTTTGACACATGGAAGGTAGGATGAACTGAGCTCAATTGTGCTGGTAGATCCAAACGGTAAGCAACTGGTCCAACACGTTCCAAGATTTCGAAAGGACCAATGTATCGTGGGTTCAACTTTCCACGTTTTCCAAAACGGATCACACCTTTCCAAGGTGCAACCTTCAACATTACACGATCACCAACATTAAATTCAAAGTCTTTCCGTTTAAGATCGGCATAGCTCTTTTGGCGATCACGGGCAGTCTTAAGTCTAGCTTGGATCTGAGCAATCTTCTCCGTGGTTTCGTGAACTACCTCGGGTCCGGTGATTTGCTTTTCGCCTACTTCGGCCCAACAAATAGGAGATCGGCACTTACGACCATACAATGCTTCAAAAGGTGCAGCATTAATGCTTGAGTGATAACTGTTGTTGTACGAGAATTCGGCGAGTGGCAAATGCCTTTCCCAGGCCTTTCCAAAATCAATGACACATGCACGCAGCATGTCCTCCAAGGTCTGTATTGTTCGTTCACTTTGCCCGTCAGTCTGAAGATGATAAGCAGTACTCATGTCAAGACGAGTTCCCATGGCTTCTTGCAAAGAACGCCAAAATCTGGAAGCAAAACGGGGATCGCGATCGGAGATGATTGATAAAGGTACACCATGACGAGATACAACCTCTTTGATGTACAGCTGAGCAAGTCTTTCCATTGTATCAGTTTCCTTCATCGCTAGGAAGTGTGCAGATTTGGTGAGGCGGTCAACAATAACCCAAATAGTATCGCATCCGCCCACCGTCTTCGGCAGCTTAGTAATGAAATCCATTGTGATCCTTTCCCACTTCCATTGTGGGATTTCCGGCTGTTGAAGTAACCCAGAAGGTCTCTGATGCTCGGCTTTAACCTTCGAGCAAGTCAAACACTTACCAACATAAGTCGCAACGTCCTTCTTAAGATTCGGCCACCAATACTGTTCTTTAAGGTCGTGGTACATCTTACCTGCACCGGGGTGAATCGAATATCTCGATTTGTGTGCTTCATCAAGTATCAGGCTTCGTAGATCTCCATAGTAAGGTACCCAAATTCTTCCGGCATAACATCGGAGTCCAGACTCTCTAACCTCGAATCGAGAGACAAGTATGTTCAAATGCTCGTGAGATATGTTCTCCTCCTTGAGAGCCTCAACTTGGGCTACTCTGATCTGGTTGTTGAGGTTCGAGTGGATGGTGATGTTCAGAGCCCTAACACGGAGAGGTGCCGTCCTCTCCTTTCGGCTTAAAGCGTCAGCTACAACATTGGCCTTGCCAGGGTGATAACGGAGTTCACAATCGTAGTCGTTGAGCGTCTCGATCCATCGACGCTGTCTCATATTCAATTGTTTCTGATCGAAGATGTGCTGGAGACTCTTGTGATCGGTGAAGATAGTGCTCTTAGTTCCATACAAATAATGTCTCCACAATTTGAGTGCAAAGACAACGGCTCCAAGTTCAAGATCATGTGTAGTGTAGTTCCGCTCGTGAATCTTCAATTGGCGGGAGGCATAGGCAATAACCTTTGATCGTTGCATCAATACACAACCAAAACCACTCTTCGATGCATCGCAATAAACAACAAAGTCGTCACTGCCTTCAGGAAGCGATAGGATAGGTGCGGAGGTTAACTTCTTCTTCAAAGTTTGGAATGCTGATTCGTGTGTGGTTTCCCAAATGAACTTCTTGCCCTTGTGAGTCAGTGCGGTCAAAGGACGCGCAATCAGAGAAAATCCTTCGATAAACCTTCGATAATAACCGGCGAGACCTAGAAATTGGCGAATATGCGTTGGAGTAGTGGGGGTCTCCCACTTGCTGATGGCTTCAATCTTGGCGGGATCAACTTTGATACCCTGGTCGCTCACAACATGACCCAAAAACTGTACTTCCTTCAACCAAAATTCACACTTGGAGAATTTGGCGTAAAGTTGCTCTTGTCTTAAGAGTTCAAGCACTATCCGAAGGTGTTGCTCATGTTCTTCTTCGCTCTTAGAGTAGATGAGGATATCATCTATGAAGACGATAACAAACTTATCCAAGTAAGGCTTGCAGACACGATTCATGAGATCCATGAACACGGCAGGGGCATTTGTCAAACCGAATGGCATCACGAGGAACTCATAATGACCATAACGGGTCCTGAATGCAGTTTTCATCACGTCACTTTCCTTCACCCTCAGCTGGTGATATCCGGATCGCAAATCGATCTTTGAATAAACGCTCGATCCTTGTAGTTGATCAAAAAGGTCATCAATTCGTGGAAGAGGATATCGATTCTTGATAGTCAATTTGTTGAGTTCACGGTAGTCGATACACATACGGAAGGATCCATCCTTCTTCTTTACAAACAACACAGGTGCGCCCCAAGGCGAGAAGCTTGGTTGGATAAACCCTCGATCTAATAGCTCTTGTAGTTGACTCTGTAATTCTTGCATCTCGGAGGGTGCGAGTCTATAAGGTGCGCGAGCTACAGGTGCAGCTCCTGGCACTAAGTCAATCTGAAACTCTACTGCCCTTGGTGGCGGTAATCCAGGCAGTTCTTCGGGAAAGACATCGGAAAACTCGTTCACAATACGCACATCGTTCACGTTCTTCACCTCAGTTTCTACCGCTTTCACATGTGCTAGGACAGCAAAGCGTCCCTTCTTCATAATCTTTTGCGCTTTCACGCAACTAATGAGGTTCAACTTCGAGGAACATCTCTCTCCAAAGATAACCAGTGGTTCGCCATCTCCTTGTGGTATGCGAAGTGCTTTATCTCCACAGATAACATCGGCCTTTATCTTGCTCAACCAATCCATACCGACGATCACGTCAAAACTTCCCAGTTTGATAGGTATCAAATCAATTTCGAAATCTGCACCAGCTATGTTGATAATAGCTCCACGACTAATATGGTCAACCTTTTCAAGTTTTCCATTGGCGACCTCGACAAGCATACTTTCCTTCAAAGGAACTAACGACCAATCTAACTTATCACAAAAATGTCTACACACATAGCTCCTATCGGCACCAGTATCAAATAGAACAGAAGCTAAAAGATTGTTGATCTTGAATATACCTGTCACCAAGTCGGGGTTGTCGCGAGCGTCTCTTGCATTAACATTGAAGGCTCTAGCACGTGGTGGTCCGCCATCCTTACGCTTGTTAGGACACTCGTTTCTGAAATGGCCCGTCTTTCCACATTCATAACACTTCTTAGGCCCATTGTTGTTGTGGTTTGGCTTCACATTCAAAGTGGTAACCTTGCAATCCTTGCCAACATGTCCAGATCGTTGGCACTTCTCACAGATAACATTGCAATACCCAGTGTGGTGCTTGTAGCACCTATTGCATTGTGGTAAGGTTCCTTTGTAGTTCGGATTGGTGCGGTTGTTGTTGTTGGGGTTGGTGTTGTTGTTGTGCATGTTGTTGTTTTGCCTGAACCCTTCATGTCATTTTGCCGGGTTTTGATCATAGTTCCTACCCCTGTTGTTGTTGTGGTTGTTGTCCCATTTCCTCTTTTCGCCACTAACAGTTTCGAACTTAGCCTTCTCCGGCTCGTCAAGGATGATTTGATTCAAGAGAGTATGCGCCATGCGCATCGCTTCGGGAACACTTGGTGGCTTGGATGAGGTAACATTACCCTTGATGGACTTAGGAAGTCCCGAGAAGTATTTCTCCAAACGCTTAAATTCGGGGGTGACCATGGTTGGACACATAAGAGCCAATTCCAAAAACCTACGGTTGTAGCTGTTAAGGTCGTTCCCTACGGTTTTCAATTGCATAAATTCGATTTCCATCTTTTGAATCTCGGTTCTCGGACAGTATTCCTCGATCATAGCACATTTAAATTCTTCCCAAGGCGTAGCATACGCCTCATCAATTCCTTTCGCTTGGGCCATGGTATTCCACCATGTGAGCGCGCCATCAGACAGCGTGCAAGATGCAAATTTCGTTTTGTTAGCCTCAGAACAATTGCTAACCCTGAATACCGATTCCAACTTTTCGAACCATCTGGTGAGACCGACGGGTCCCTCAGTGCCACTGAAGTAGTGTGGCTTGCAGTTTTGGAATTCCTTGTAAGTACACCCATCTCGGACGACAGGTGGATTGACAGGTGGTGGTGGTGGAACTTGGGGTTGTCTTTCAGCTAGTGCAGCAGCGACTCGCTCGTTAATCATTTCCTCAATTTGTGCCGCGGTGGGGATAGATCTCCCGTTGGCCATGATGTTCTATACAAACATTTTGACTCAAGTCAAAATCCATTATGCAAATAATAATAGTACATTATATAACAACCAACATGAAAACAGCACAACACATGTTGATTAAATAACGCAAGCAGATATAGGTACCACAAAACCATGAGATGATAACGTAAATAGAACACTTGCGCAAGAAGTAAGCAACACAAATTCCATTCATTAATGATAATAAGTTCATACATTACAATAAGTTCGTACATTACATAAGTGAAATATGAAATTACAAAAGAGATTACAATACAGAATCTAGTACAAAGTCCTACGGCGATGGTGGGTACAAGATGTCCAAAACATGAGCCAACTGCTCCTCGAGCTCAGTAACTCGAGTCTGGAGAATCTCAATCTCCCGCCTCATTTCCTCATTAGAGGAAGATGGTGGGGCAGGTGGTGCTGGCGGTGCAGGTGGAGCCGGTGGTGCTGAAGTGGATGGTCCGGCTCTGGGTGGAGACGGTAATATCAGTGGGTCGGTGGGGTACGGCACCAGCCGTTTACGAGCAGTGATCCTACGACGCCGACCATAAGCGTCAGTGACAGTACGACCAGGAATTATGCCAGCGAAGCGATACCGCTTCTTCGGCGGGGTAGAAGGTGCCTGAATCGGTCGGTCGGCGGGATCCTCCTCATCACTGGAGTCGTCAGATGAGGTGTCGTCTGAAGAAGCATCGGTGGAAGAACCGTCGTCTGAATCATGCGGTGGTGGTGCGGGTGGCTCAACGTATCCGAAAGCGGCCAACATCTGTCGGTGTCGGCCTGGCGTAATCACGGCTAAGCGGCCGTCGGCAGTGCGTCGGCAAGGTGTGCGCCAGTGATTACGGAAGGGTCCTTCCCCGAACTCCGCGGGGATCTCCATGCCACCAATGCGAGCCAGTTGTCTCAGGGGTCTGGAAGAAGACGCCGGGATAGGCACACTAGAGCTAGCTCCAGAACTAGAGGCGCCGGGGTCGCCAGTGGGTGTCGGGGCCGGAATGTCGGCAGCAGCAGCAGCAGCAACAGGTGCAGCAGTGGGTGGAACAACGGGGCCTGAGCCGCTCGGGATGTCAGTAGGTGGAACGTCCGACATCTGAACAAGGAAAAATAAATTTTCCATGTCAGTATGTCATAAAGCAAGCAAATAATAGGCCAACAGTTTAATTCGTGTATAACAATAAGTAGCATGGAAATATCAGTAATCGTACGAAACTAGCATGCAATCGAAAGCAAGTAATAGCATGCAGTAGTGAAATCACGTAGTAGCATACGGCATATAGCAGTAACAGTAAGCAGCAGCATGTAGTAAGTTCAGCGGAAACAAGTAAACTAACAAGTTGTAGATTAGCCCTATTAGTGAATCCTACTCGGGTCGGTCTTAGACTCACTAATGCATCCTAATTCCCTACAACCAATGCTCTGATACCAAATGTGACGCCCCGTACTAAATCGTCATGTACGGACCATCATCAACAGGATCATTACAAGGTTAAGTACTATATGTGTTTTCAAAACAGAGTTTGCATTCATTAATAAAAGTGACGTCATAACATACGTCAATTGTTTTACAAATCCAAAGTATGCTTCACTAAGTAGAAGCATTAAATAAGTGTACGTGACCATAATGGTCGTTACATAACATAAGTTCATAAGTAAAAAGTTTGAATGCAACATAAGTAGTCATGCGATACAACTCTAAGCAGCGGGTTCTACAGCACAACTAGTAAGATAGCGGAAGCGACTTCAAGCACCTGAGAAAATACATGCTTAAAAAGGTCAACACAAAGGTTGGTGAGCTATAGTTTAAGTATGACAGTAACGTAAGTAGGCCACGAGATTTCAGTGCTACAACGAGCGTTTCAAAAGTATGTAAAAGTATATGCTTAACCGTGGGCACCCGGTAACTAACTTAACGTTTAATGTACCCCCTTAAAGTGCACTTGGCAAGTGCGTATAACCTCGAAGTATTAAACACTCGTTAAATGCTAGCGCTACTAGCCCGAGTGGGGATGTCAAACCCTATGGATCCATATCTAAGATTCGCGTTCACGGTTCAAAAACCAATGATTAAACGTTACCGAGCTAAAGGGAATGTTTATGCCGTTGTATAACCCACACATATATAAGTTTAAGTACTCGTGCCTAGTATGTAAAACATAAAATCCGCATGTATTCTCAGTTCCCAAAATAAGTTAAAGTAAAAAGGGAATGCTATAACTCACAATGATTAGTAGTAATGGTAAGGTAGTAGTCGGAAAGTGGTGTGCAAGTAACGGTCCAAACGTCCTCAACCTAAGTCAAATAGCACTAAGTCAATAAGTCGTCTCAAAAGGTTTACAAGTACGTAATTAAGGTCATAAGGGTCATCATCAATCATCATTAAACAAAAGGTAACAAGTAAGACTCGTTTATGAAAGTCGTTGAAAACAAAGGCTGACTTCGGTCAGTCACCACGGCCTCTACCCTTACTGAATTAAGGTGAGACCAGTGGTCATGGCTCCGTCTATGAGTCCCTTAAATGTGGTAAAATTTACAGAAGCAAACTCGTCTTGGTTTGACCGTGGCGACGGTCTAAGTGCGAGTAGGTCAGAAATTTCTGCATAACGTTAAAGGACATGGTAACGATCGGAGGGCCATAAATCCTAAACCGTAACTCGGATTAAGACGAGTCCTATATGAAAAGTTATCTACTCGAAAAGTTCTATCTAAAAATCAAGGTTAGAACAGCCCAGGTCTACTGGTCTGTTCCAGAAGCATCAGGTCAGTAGGTTTTGGACAGAACAGTGGGTTTTGGAGAGTTCCGGTTGTCTCGGTGCTTGATGTTCATCACGGTTCTCATCCTTGATGCGTATAGCTTCAAGTGTACAACTCGTTGATGTGTTAACATCATTTTGACCAAGGTTTGTCCATCATAACTCAAGTGCAAGTGTTGTAAGTGTTTGATGAACCAAGGTTACATGTAAGTTTATGAACAAGTTCATGAACACTAAGAAAGATCACAACCAAGTGTTGGATCCATGATACTTGCACCAAAGTGTAAGCTCTTGTTGGTTTCATGTCCTTGTTCAAATGTGTAGTAAGCAACTAATCAATAAGAAATAAAGAAAATGAATGATAAGCCTAAACCAACCATGAAGGTGGTATTCTAGTAACATACAACAAACAAGAACACAAGTAACAATTATAAAGATTATAAACTTTAAATCTTTTGAAACAAAATATGTAGAACATAACTAGATAGATTATGTTCTTGGATGTTCTTGTTATAACAAGATAAAGATGAAGAATCAAAACTAGAAAGTTTGATCTTGTAACTTAGTAAATAAAGACAAGTAAGTAAGTAAATAATAACTAGTAACTTACAAGTAATTAAACTACAACAAGATTAAGTAACAAACAACAAAAGATGATGATGATTAAGATGATGAAGGCCATGGTTTTCACAAGGAAAAAGAAGAAGAAAAACTTCAAGTTAACTTACAAGAACAAGAGAGAATTTGAGAGAGAAAGAAGCAAGTTTGTGTGTGTGTATTTGAGAGGGAAATGCAAGTAAGTTGTGAATGAAAAATGGAAACCAAAACACCACTAAATGTGGCCAAGGAATTCGGCATTCTGCAGCAAAAAAGGGGAAGAGGTTTGTTTTATGGTTACATGCATGTTAAAGTTCAAAAGTTGGTTAATAAGGGGTGTATGCATGGGAAGGTGTTGTAAGTATCATGTACCAAGATTCCAAGTCTCAAAACTAACTAGTTAGGTTCCAAGTATGATACTTGCATTAAGAGATGGGCTAAATAAGTCCACTAAAGTGTAGGGTGGGCTTATAAGCCCAATATCATGAGTCCATTACACTAACAAAGCCCAAGTTCAAATAAATCACAAGTTAAACCAATTAAAGCCCAAGTAACTAACTAAAGGCCTTAGTTAATTAAAATGATTAATAAAATTAATCATGAATGTAAATAATATCTTAAAATATTATTCGTGCAAGTTCCGGGTGTCACAAAGACGTTTCGGGCATTTAAAGTTCAAGTACGGGCAATTAAAGCAACATGTAAATGTAATAACATACATTCGTTTAATCAAGCGTATTAATAATAATAATTATTAATAAATAACGTAGGAAAAACCAGGGTCGTTACAGTAACTAATTCAATGGTGCCTTCATTGCGTTTGGTTATGATGACATGGATTTGGGAGTGCTGGGAGCAATTAAAGCAAAGGGCGGTGATTCCTTATATGCGGTTCTTGTCGTTCTTTTTGTGGAGGAATGGAGGGATTTCGAATAATCCCAAAGGAAAAAGAGAAGAAATTAAGAAAGTGAAAGAAAATGTTCACGGGTTAGAGTTAATGCGACAAGGGGATGGTTTTGTAATTGAGAACCCAACTTATTTGCGGTATACTTTTGGAGTAGAGGATGATAATCTTCCTGAGGAGGAAGAAGATTATAATTCTGCGGATTCATTTGAGCGAGTTGCACGAGGATTGGATGATATCTATGATAGGGCTGATCCGGATTTTAACCCTCAAGGTGAGTGATCGAGTAGAGGTAGGCGGTATATTTCGGTAGATGAACAAAGGTGGGCTCGAATGGAGGAGCAACAGAGTACCCTTCTTGATGCAGCTAGGGCTCAGATTTACTTGACTGAGCGATATCAACAAGATGTGTTTGAGAGGGATAACCGAAGACGTCAGTATGAGGATATGTTGTAGAATCGGCCAGTTACACCGTATTATGAGCCGATTGACTATACGACTTATGCTTCGGGGTTTGCACCAGGGGTGAAATATGTGAATCCACCCGCACCATCTGTCGTACCACCATTGTTTTATCAGCAACCCACACCACTACCACCGGATATGGAGAGAGCTAGAGAAGAGGGCAGGAAGTCGGTGTTCGACATGGCACCGTTATCGAGAAGCTTATTTGATAGTATTTTTGGTACTGATCCCCGAATGGGATGAGCCTCTCTGATTTTAATCAGGTCCTGTGCTCCGTCTGTAATAACATGTACACTTTTCTTTTCTTTTATTTTTCTTTTATTTTATTTTTCTTATTTTATTTTAAGTAGTTAAATGAACTTTGTGGGTATGTTCACTGCAAGCCCTCACGAGAAAAAACTCGTCCACCCGAGGGAATCAGGTGGTTTAAAGCGGGATCCCTCCGAAAATGGGCTAGTTAGTTTTTATGTTTTCTTTTGTTTTTGTTTTGTAAGAATAAAGTTGGAAGGAAGGAACATGTGTGTGATGAAATGGGAGTTGGTGTACTTGTCATAATGATATTGGGAAGTTGCTTTTAATCCCGGATAATATTGTTCTTTTTCTTCTTTCTCTTTGTTTAATTTCCTCACTTTGGTCTAACATAACTTTTAAACATGCATACGAGGACGTAGCATGACTTAAGTGTGGGGGGGAGGAAGGAAATTTTCACATCTGGCTTAGCTTGAAAATGCTTGTTGTTCAAAGGTTTTATAACATAAATGGTTTTAATGGCCTAGGTGGTAAAAATTTGAAATTTTTTTATTTTAAGGCTATAATCAAGATGTTGACCCATGAGAGTAACCATAGTTACTAAGAATTAACTTGGAAGTTTTTGGACTTGGCCGGTGAGGAATGATAGTGTTAGGCATTTGACTTTGTTGACCTTGGCTAGTTAATTTTAAGGAAATATACTCTTATGGAGAAAAGAAAGGTTGATAAAGAAAAAAAAAAAGGGGATCCCATGGTTGTATGTTAGGTAACATGAATGATAAAGAAACACTTTAGGATTTTCTTTTTAAACCATTATTTTTTTTATATTTTATTTATTTTCGCAGCCAGTCTACCCAGGTCGTTAGTACACAATTGTGTACTTGAATCTATTATTAACCATTAGCAGCCTAAGCCTTTAGAAAAAAATAAAGAAAACCAACTTCCCATTCCTACCCTTATTTGTGGTTATTGATGTCGAATTTAATCTTACTTTATCTTGTTTAGATTTAGTAACACTAGGTGACAACACAACTCATTTTTGCTAAGACATAATTGGTTTAATTTAGAATTTCAATTATAACTGGCTATCATGTTATAGTGTTTGTGGTTTTTTAATTAGTTTGACTCAGAGTGGTTTTCGAGATTCCATAATGGATTCCACGATTTACTCACTAGTATGAAAGTGCATAATAATGATGATAGTCACCAATGCAACACTTGTAGAGTTTACTCTTCCCTAGGCAATGGTCGAAAGGGGGTGCTTTATATCACAAGCTATGACAATGATATTCACCACACCCAACATCCATTCTACATTACATACAAATATCTATATATCATTGTCACCATCACCACATATTCACCATTACATTCTAAATGTTCTTAATATGATAAATGCTGTGTGCTATCATGACAAGAGAAAAAAAAAAGAGAAAAAGGAGGAAGTGAAAGAGACGAATTTGAAAATTATATATGCCAAAAATTGTGAAACGATTGCTTTAAAAAGCATGGACCACTGAGGCATAGGAAAAAAAAATGAATAATGAAAAAAGAGAGTAGAAGAAGAGTATGCCAAAAATTGTGAAGCGAGTGCCTTATAAAGCATGGATCACTGAGGCATAAAATTCGTTCTCGATGAAATGTCAAATCAAAAATGCAAAACTCCTTATAACCTTACAAAGTACCTACACCTTTCATGTGATGCCTCGTATAAATGGGCAATGTAACCAAAATCTACTTCACCGAGCTTGTGATATGGGGTATTTCCAATTAGACTTAGGGGGTTCATTGGTGTCGGGACTTAAAAGGTATGCACTTAGTACTAGTGTAGACAAGGGCATGAGTTTGGCTAATTGAAAAGTTAAGGAGGACAAAAACACAAACATATGTACGATTCTAGTTATAGTTCACATTCCGATTTAAGTTAATTTATCTTTGTACGAATGAGGGTCACGTTAAAATCTCTAAACCTTATAAAGTTTGATTGGTTCGACATTCGTAACCATTTTATACCATTTTTAATTGAGTCATGATTAACCCTTATGCAATTGTTCCGGATAAACCCGTTTTGTGTTTCTTTTGACATGTTACTTAGATTCATTTATATTGTTGATTAAAAAGTAAGTGTGGATCATAAAAGCTGTGAAATATAATTGTTCAACTTAGTCTAAGTATTGATCCATTTGATGATTCGAGAAAATGCTTGAGATTTATGATGATATGATTAACGAAGGAATTGTTGAACTAAGGAAATGTTTTGTAAAAAGGAGTTTATGATTGAAGGTATTAGAGGATAAAAGTTGTTTGAGGTTTTGAGTGATTGGCCCATATCGTCCTTACATCTTGATTAATAGTTAATTTTGCTTGCGAAAAATTATTTAAGTTAATACCACCTAGGTATTGTTGTCTTGTAGTAAAAACAGATTTGCTTGAGGACAAGCAAAAGCTAAGTGTGGGGGGTTTGATCGTTCCTTATTTATCACGATTATTTATGATTAAATTCGCAAAATTAACTATGTGTGAGTGAAAAAGGAGATACTTTGATGAGGTTTTATGTTTTACAGGTAAGAAAGATGTTGGTGCGAAATATGGTACAAAATGGCGAGTTAAAGTGGATTTTTGACAAGATTTGGGAGCATGAAGAAGGAATCAGAAAATTAATAAAGGCGTAAAATACGCCTATTTTGGCGTAAATTATGCCATGGCTCAGATACGTATAGAACAGGAGGGTATTTTAGGTGTAAAAATACGCCATTAGAATTTACATTGGCGTAAATTACGCCAGAAGTGGCGTAAATTACGCCAGGCCAGATTTTCTGGTGCCGGGAAATACGAAAATTAGCTTTTTGATCACGTTTTCTAACCCCTATTTAAGGAGAGCTCTAGGGTTACAAAACCACACCTTTTCCATCAGTTTTTGCAGCAGGAAAACTTCCCAAACACACAAAAACACCATCTAATCACTATTCTTCAAGGATTCAAGTCAAGATCAAGGTGCTATTCATCATGCAATCATCAAGAAATTCATTGATTATCATCACCACCATGCTTGGCTAGTTTTCTAATCTTTATTCCTTCCATGAACAATTGATACATGTATTCTTTCATTCAAGCTTATGTGGTTTGTAGTGTTATGAAACTTATGTCTTTTGAATTGTGATGTTATAAACCTATTGCTTATTGATCAATGTAAGTATTATTGATTGTGATTATTGCAAGTTGAGTTATAGTGATTTAACATTGTGTTCTTAATCCACTTAGTGTTAATTAGATTAAGGATAAAGACAAAGTGTCTAGGTTGCATGACTCAATCCCAAGATAGTTAGAATTAATAGGCCTAAGAAATCTTGTCTATGAGGTTTGATCAATATTTGTTAAGCATAATACTTGTTTGAATGAATGCATGTTAGATTGGGATTGTGAAGGGATAAAGGCTCTCAATCAATTGATTACAACCTTTTCGTTTAGCTCACTGTTTATGCTTTTAAATATTTAAATCTACATTTGCTTAGTATTTGTTACTCTAGTCTTTACTTTAGTTAATCTTAGTTAATCACAAACAACTCAATCCTGAAATTGCTTGCTAGTTAACCATAACTTCCCGTGGAACGAATCCTGCTTACCCTAGCTAAGTTAGAGCAATTAGGGTATTTTTGGTCGACCCTTCGACATCGATCAGTATGGAGTTTCGAATTATCATAATATACAAAGTAGAAAGGAAAGGTAGTAGCACGATCTGATTTGTCAAATTATCTGAATTACTGAGAATAGAACTATCAAGAATATACTCTCTTGATATGTTCATAAGTTAAACAGAATGAAGGAGTTATGTAACATGACACGTGATGACGTTATAATCTGTAAATCATCACGTTTTATTAGAAACTCAGCATGACTTACTGTAATATAATCAAGTTGATCAAGTGTCATTATATTATATTAACTCATGCATCAATTTCCAACACTACTTTAAAATTCATTTATAATTTATACTTAGATTTTACAGAAGTTTCCAATATAATGGAATACAGAAAACACGAAGAGGTAGATAATTTTGGACAAGGATATTTATGAAAATATCTTCAGAAATATCGAAGATATTTATGATGATATTTTGGAATTTCTAAGTTCGATGTTTGATGAAGAAAGATTTTTCGCAAAATTTTAATATGACTTCGGAGCAAGATATTCTCTAAAGATTTCAACGGATCCAAAATTACCTGGATTCTTTGAATATAGGGTATGGTCCTTGTAGTGACCCGAACTTTTCCATGTTTATATAAATTAATTAAGATTGATATTTACATGATTAAATGTTTCCAACATGTTAAGCAATTAAACTTGTTAAGACTTGATTAATTGAAATATGTTTCATATAGACAATTGACCACCCAAGTTGACCGGTGATTCACGAACGTTAAAACTTATAAAAACTATACGATGACATATATATGGTTATATATATAGTTAACATGTTTTTATTATAAGTATGTATCTCATTAGGTATTTTAACAATGAGTTATATACATAAAAATGAGACTATTAATTTAAGAAACTCGAAAACGATATATATAACGATTATCGTTATAACAACGTCTTACTAGATACATATGAATCATAGTAAGATATTGATACACTTGGTTAATTATGTTAAATTATAAGTAAATATATTATTAAGTGTATTAACAATGAAATACATATGTAAAAATAAGGCTACTAACTTAATGATTTCGAAACGAGACATATATGTAACGATTATCGTTGTAACGACATTTAACTGTATATACATCATACTAAGATATATTATATATCATAATATCATGATAATATAATAATTTAACATCTCAATTGTTATAATAAACAATGGGTTAACAACATTCAACAAGATCGTTAACCTAAAGGTTTCAAAATAACATTTACATGTAACGACTAACGATGACTTAACGACTCAGTTAAAATGTATATACATGTAGTGTTTTAATATGTATTCATACACTTTTGAAAGACTTCAAGACACTTATCAAAATACTTCTACTTAACAAAAATGCTTACAATTACATCCTCGTTCAGTTTCATCAACAATTCTACTCGTATGCACCCGTATTCGTACTCGTACAATACACAGCTTTTAGATGTATGTACTATTGGTATATACACTCCAATGATCAGCTCTTAGCAGCCCATGTGAGTCCCCTAACACATGTGGGAACCATCATTTGGCAACTAGCATGAAATATCTCATAAAATTACAAAAATATGAGTAATCATTCATGACTTATTTACATGAAAACAAAATTACATATCCTTTATATCTAATCCATACACCAACGACCAAAAACACCTACAAACACTTTCATTCTTCAATTTTCTTCATCTAATTGATCTCTCTCAAGTTCTATCTTCAAGTTCTAAGTGTTCTTCATAAATTTCAAAAGTTCTAGTTTCATAAAATCAAGAATACTTTCAAGTTTGCTAGCTCACTTCCAATCTTGTAAGGTGATCATCCAACCTCAAGAAATATTTGTTTCCTACAGTAGGTTATCATTCTAATACAAGGTGATAATCATATTCAAACTTTGGTTCAATTTCTATAACTATAACAATCTTATTTCAAGTGATGATCTTACTTGAACTTGTTTTCGTGTCATGATTCTGCTTCAAGAACTTCGAGCCATCCAAGGATCCATTGAAGCTAGATCCATTTTTCTCTTTTCCAGTAGGTTTATCCAAGGAACTTAAGGTAGTAATGATGTTCATAACATCATTCGATTCATACATATAAAGCTATCTTATTCGAAGGTTTAAACTTGTAATCACTAGAACATAGTTTAGTTAATTCTAAACTTGTTCGCAAACAAAAGTTAATCCTTCTAACTTGACTTTTAAAATCAACTAAACACATGTTATATATCTATATGATATGCTAACTTAATGATTTAAAACCTGGAAACACGAAAAACACCGTAAAACCGGATTTACGCCGTCGTAGTAACACCGCGGGCTGTTTTGGGTTAGTTAATTAAAAACTATGATAAACTTTGATTTTAAAGTTGTTATTCTGAGAAAATGATTTTTATTATGAACATGAAACTATATCCAAAAATTATGATTAAACTCAAAGTGGAAGTATGTTTTCTAAAATGGTCATCTAGACGTCGTTCTTTCGACTGAAATGACTACCTTTACAAAAACGACTTGTAACTTATTTTTCCGACTATAAACCTATACTTTTTCTATTTAGATTCATAAAATAGAGTTCAATATGAAACCATAGCAATTTGATTCACTCAAAACGGATTTAAAATGAAGAAGTTATGGGTAAAACAAGATTGGATAATTTTTCTCATTTTAGCTACGTGAAAATTGGTAACAAATCTATTCCAACCAAAACTTAATCAACTTGTATTGTATATTATGTAATCTTGAGATACCATAGACACGTATACAATGTTTCGACCTATCATGTCGACACATCTATATATATTTCGGAACAACCATAGACACTCTATATGTGAATGTTGGAGTTAGCTATACAGGGTTGAGGTTGATTCCAAAATATATATAGTTTGAGTTGTGATCAATACTGAGATACGTATACACTGGGTCGTGGATTGATTCAAGATAATATTTATCGATTTATTTCTGTACATCTAACTGTGGACAACTAGTTGTAGGTTACTAACGAGGACAGCTGACTTAATAAACTTAAAACATCAAAATATATTAAAAGTGTTGTAAATATATTTTGAACATACTTTGATATATATATGTATATATTGTTATAGGTTCGTGAATCAACCAGTGGCCAAGTCTTACTTCCCGACGAAGTAAAAATCTGTGAAAGTGAGTTATAGTCCCACTTTTAAAATCTAATATTTTTGGGATGAGAATACATGCAGGTTTTATAAATGATTTACAAAATAGACACAAGTACGTGAAACTACATTCTATGGTTGAATTATCGAAATCGAATATGCCCCTTTTTATTAAGTCTGGTAATCTAAGAATTAGGGAACAGACACCCTAATTGACGCGAATCCTAAAGATAGATCTATTGGGCCTAACAAACCCCATCCAAAGTACCGGATGCTTTAGTACTTCGAAATTTATATCATATCCGAAGGGTGTCCCGGAATGATGGGGATATTCTTATATATGCATCTTGTTAATGTCGGTTACCAGGTGTTCACCATATGAATGATTTTTATCTCTATGTATGGGATGTGTATTGAAATATGAAATCTTGTGGTCTATTATTATGATTTGATATATATAGGTTAAACCTATAACTCACCAACATTTTTGTTGACGTTTTAAGCATGTTTATTCTCAGGTGATTATTAAGAGCTTCCGCTGTCGCATACTTAAATAAGGACGAGATTTGGAGTCCATGCTTGTATGATATTGTGTAAAAACTGCATTCAAGAAACTTATTTTGTTGTAACATATTTGTATTGTAAACCATTATGTAATGGTCGTGTGTAAACAGGATATTTTAGATTATCATTATTTGATAATCTACGTAAAGCTTTTTAAAACCTTTATCTATGAAATTAAGGTTATGGTTTGTTTTAAAAATGAATGCAGTCTTTGAAAAATGTCTCATATAGAGGTCAAAACCTCGCAACGAAATCAATTAATATGGAACGTTTTTAATCAATAAGAACGGGACATTTCCGTTGGTATTAGAGCGTTGGTCTTAGAGAACCAGAAAATTTGCATTAGTGTGTCTTATCGAGTTTGTTAGGATGCATTAGTGAGTCTGGACTTCGACCGTGTTTTCTTTAAAAATGATTGCTTAACATTTTTGTTGGAAACTATATATTTTTAACATATGAATATTATGTGATATATTAATCTCTTAACGTGTTTGATATTATGTGATAGATGTCTACCTCTAGAACAAGTCTCATTGACTCACCTAATAATAATGAAGAGTCAAATGTAAATTGGAATGATTTGTGGACTGATTCACAAGTTCCCGAAGAGGAACCGGAAGAAGAGTCGGAACCGGAAGAAGAATCGGAACCGGAAGAAGAATCGGAACCGGATGAAGAAATAGAACCGGTGGGGGAAATAATAAAACGGTTAAGTAAAAGAAAATCCTCAACCAACCGACCAAAGTTAATTATGGTCAATGGTGTTTCCGCCAAGGAAGCAAAATATTGGGAGGATTACCAATTCTCCGATGAATCGGATTCCGACGAGAATTCCGATGATGTTATAGAAATTACCCCAACTGAATTTAAAAAGGCAAAAGAAAATAATAAGGGAAAGGGCATAAAAATAGAGAAATCTAATTCCAACCCCGATGAACTTTATATGTATCGTCAACCCCCGAAGTCCTTAAGTTGTAACAATGACCCGGGAACCTCTAAACCACCACGTTTTTCTAAACCAATGTGGACAACGACGGCTCGTATTAGGGGAACATCATATATCCCTAGAAACTTGGCAAAACGAACCAAAACCGAAGAAGAAGAAACGAGCGAGTCGGAATAAGATAGTTGTATTCGTGTGGTGTAATATATGTAATATAGTGTTCTTATGCTTTATGATATATGTAAAAATTGCTTGTATTAATAAGTATTTTTTTATGAAACTAACTCTTGTCTATTTTACAGTTTAAAAACACAAAATGGATAGACAACCCAATATTTTAAGAGACCTACCCGGAGACATGATTGATGAAATCTTGTCTAGAGTCGGCCAGAATTCTTCGGCACAACTATTTAAGGCGAGATCAGTTTGTAAGACATTCGAAGAACGTTCCAAGAATGTCTTGGTTTATAAGAGACTTTCGTTTGAAAGATGGGGGATATCACATTGGGAAACCCATAAGTTACGATGTGTTTACTTTGACGCATATATTGCGGGGAACCCAAATGCTATTTTACGCAACGGGTTAAGAAATTATTTTGACTCAATATATCCGAATATTGGACTTCGTGATTTAGAAAAAGCAGCTAACATGCAACATAAAGAAGCATGTTATGCTTACGGATTAGTAATGTTCGCTTCTCACCAAAGTGAGAACAAGAACATCGGGCTACAATTATTAAACAAAACGTTTCCACAAGTGACAGAGTCGGTAATTGGGGTAAGAAATGAGGTTTTTAGATTATTACGGGACTGTTGGACATTACGTAACCCTCGTCCCTTTGACGACGTTACAACACGCTGTCTTATCAACGGCCATAACGGTTATGTTGCACAAGACCAACGATGGGAAGTAGTCCTAGTAAAACCAGAATGCATGACTTGTTTCTGGACGTATGAATTACGTGTCTTTATTGCCGTTGCTGAACGACTTGTGTACTAGCTAGAATTATCTTCACAACTATCTTGTATCAAAGTTATTGTGTGCTATATTTCATGCTTTATGTAAAATAAGCGGTATTGTAAGTTTGTAAAATATTGTATAAAAGTTTGAACGCGAAATATTATTACAATCAGTTTTTCATATAGAATTGTAGTAGTTGAATTGTATATTAGCTACTAAGTATGAACTTAACGGGTAGGTACTACCCGAATTTAAACTTATAAAACGCTAATATGAAGAAAAAGCTTTTATAAATGAGTTCATATTATGCTACGAAATACTATTAACTACTCTTAATATTCTGTATGATTAACTTGTTCCATTTAACTATTTTGAAGGAAATGGCAACGACTACTCGACACACCGTGAATATGAATGAAGAGGAATTCCGTACTTTTCTAGCTTCAAACATAGCCATAGTACAGGCTGCGCTACATACCAACAATAACCTTGGATCTAGCAGTACAGGAAATCGTGTAGGATGCACCTACAAAGAATTCACTGCCTGCAAACCTTTGGAATTTGATGGAACCGAAGGACCGATCGGATTGAAACGGTGGACCGAGAAGGTTGAATCGGTGTTTGCCATAAGTAAGTGTACTGAAGAGGACAAAGTGAAGTACGCTACGCATACCTTCACAAGTTCTGCGTTAACATGGTGGAATACCTATCTAGAGCAAGTGGGACAAGATGATGCGTACGCACTACCGTGGTCAGCATTCAAGCACTTGATGAACGAGAAGTACCGTCCCAGAACCGAGGTCAATAAGCTCAAGACAGAACTCAGAGGGTTACGAACCCAAGGATTTGATATTACCACGTACGAAAGACGATTCACAGAATTGTGCCTATTGTGTCCGGGAGCATTCGAAGATGAGGAAGAGAAGATCGACGCGTTTGTGAAAGGATTACCGGAAAGAATCCAAGAAGATATAAGTTCACACGAGCCCGCCTCCATACAACAGGCATGTAGAATGGCTCACAAACTAGTGAACCAGATTGAAGAAAGAATTAAAGAACAGACTGCTGAAGAGGCCAATGTGAAGCAAGTCAAAAGAAAGTGGGAGGAAAACGGTGATAAGAATCACCAATACAACAACAACAGTAATTACAACAATAATCGCAACAATTATCCCAACAATCGCAACATCAATCGCAACTACAACAAACGGCCCAACAACAACAACAACAACAACAACAACAGCAGCTACAACAATCATCCCAACAACAATAATAACCTCAACAACAACAACAATCAGAAGCAGCTATGCCAAAGGTGTGAAAAGTATCACTCGGGGTTCTGCACCAAATTTTGCAACAAGTGTAAAAGAAATGGTCATAGCGCGGCGAAGTGTGATGTCTACGGACCAGGGGTTAACAGAACGAAAGGAACAAATGGTGTCGGAACGAGTAATGGCGGAGCAAGTAGTGTCGGAGTAAGTTATGCCAATGTAGTTTGTTATAAATGTGGAAAACCGGGCCACATTATTAGAAATTGCCCGAACCAGGAGAACACGAATGGACAAGGCCGCGGAAGAGTTTTCAATATTAATGCGGCAGAGGCACAGGAAGACCCGGAGCTTGTTACGGGTACGTTTCTTATTGACAATAAATCTGCTTACTTTTTATTTGATTCGGGTGCGGATAGAAGCTATATGAGTAGAGATTTTTGTGCTAAATTAAGTTGTCCATTGACGCCTTTGGATAGTAAATTTTTACTCGAATTAGCAAATGGTAAATTAATTTCAGCAGATAATATATGTCGGAATCGAGAAATTAAACTGGTTAGTGAAACATTTAAGATTGATTTGATACCAGTAGAGTTAGGGAGTTTTGATGTGATAATCGGTATGGACTGGTTGAAAGAAGTGAAAGCAGAGATCGTTTGTTACAAAAATGCAATTCGCATTATACGAGAAAAAGGAAAACCCTTAATGGTGTACGGAGAAAAGGGCAACACGAAGCTACATCTTATTAGTAATTTGAAGGCACAAAAACTAATAAGAAAAGGTTGCTATGCTGTTCTAGCACACGTCGAGAAAGTACAAACTGAAGAAAAGAGCATCAATGATGTTCCCATTGCAAAAGAATTTCCCGATGTATTTCTGAAAGAATTACCGGGATTACCCCCACATCGATCCGTTGAATTTCAAATAGATCTTGTACCAGGAGCTGCACCAATAGCTCGTGCTCCTTACAGACTCGCACCCAGCGAGATGAAAGAACTACAAAGCCAATTACAAGAACTTTTAGAGCGTGGTTTCATTCGACCAAGCACATCACCGTGGGGAGCTCCTGTTTTGTTTGTCAAGAAGAAAGATGGTACATTCAGGTTGTGTATCGACTACCGAGAGTTGAACAAACTTACCATCAAGAACCGCTACCCACTACCGAGAATCGACGACTTATTTGATCAACTACAAGGCTCGTCTGTTTATTCAAAGATTGACTTACGTTCCGGGTATCATCAAATGCGGGTGAAAGAAGATGATATTCCAAAGACTGCTTTCAGAACACGTTACGGTCATTACGAGTTTATGGTCATGCCGTTTGGTTTAACTAATGCACCAGCTGTGTTCATGGACCTTATGAACCGAGTGTGTGGACCATACCTTGACAAGTTTGTCATTGTTTTCATTGATGACATACTTATTTACTCAAAGAATGACCAAGAACACGGTGAACATTTGAGAAAGGTGTTAGAAGTATTGAGGAAGGAAGAATTGTACGCTAAGTTTTCAAAGTGTGCATTTTGGTTGGAAGAAGTTCAATTCCTCGGTCACATAGTGAACAAAGAAGGTATTAAGGTGGATCCGGCAAAGATAGAAACTGTTGAAAAGTGGGAAACCCCGAAAACTCCGAAACACATACGCCAGTTTTTAGGACTAGCTGGTTACTACAGAAGGTTCATCCAAGACTTTTCCAGAATAGCAAAACCCTTGACTGCATTAACGCATAAAGGGAAGAAATTTGAATGGAATGATGAACAAGAGAAAGCGTTTCAGTTATTGAAGAAAAAGCTAACTACGGCACCTATATTGTCATTGCCTGAAGGGAATGATGATTTTGTGATTTATTGTGATGCATCAAAGCAAGGTCTCGGTTGTGTATTAATGCAACGAACGAAGGTGATTGCTTATGCGTCTAGACAATTGAAGATTCACGAACAAAACTATACGACGCATGATTTGGAATTAGGCGCGGTTGTTTTTGCATTAAAGACTTGGAGGCACTACTTATATGGGGTCAAAAGTATTATATATACTGACCACAAAAGTCTTCAA
This sequence comes from Rutidosis leptorrhynchoides, assembly GCF_046630445.1. Lineage (NCBI taxonomy): Eukaryota > Viridiplantae > Streptophyta > Magnoliopsida > Asterales > Asteraceae > Rutidosis > Rutidosis leptorrhynchoides. The sequence continues at coordinate 145,001,140 of NC_092342.1, forward strand.
CACATATTTAATCAGAAACAACTGAATATGAGGCAGCGTAGGTGGATTGAATTGTTGAATGATTACGACTTTGAGATTCGTTACCACCCGGGGAAGGCAAATGTGGTAGCCGATGCCTTGAGCAGGAAGGACAGAGAACCCATTCGAGTAAAATCTATGAATATAATGATTCATAATAACCTTACTACTCAAATAAAGGAGGCGCAACAAGGAGTTTTAAAAGAGGGAAATTTAAAGGATGAAATACCCAAAGGATCGGAGAAGCATCTTAATATTCGGGAAGATGGAACCCGGTATAGGGCTGAAAGGATTTGGGTACCAAAATTTGGAGATATGAGAGAAATGGTACTTAGAGAAGCTCATAAAACCAGATACTCAATACATCCTGGAACGGGGAAGATGTACAAGGATCTCAAGAAACATTTTTGGTGGCCGGGTATGAAAGCCGATGTTGCTAAATACGTAGGAGAATGTTTGACCTGTTCTAAGGTCAAAGCTGAGCATCAGAAACCATCAGGTCTACTTCAACAACCCGAAATCCCGGAATGGAAATGGGAAAACATTACCATGGATTTCATCACTAAATTGCCAAGGACTGCAAGTGGTTTTGATACTATTTGGGTAATAGTTGATCGTCTCACCAAATCAGCACACTTCTTGCCAATAAGAGAAGATGACAAGATGGAGAAGTTAGCACGACTGTATTTGAAGGAAGTCATCTCCAGACATGGAATACCAATCTCTATTATCTCTGATAGGGATGGCAGATTTATTTCAAGATTCTGGCAGACATTACAGCAAGCATTAGGAACTCGTCTAGACATGAGTACTGCCTATCATCCACAAACTGATGGGCAGAGCGAAAGGATGATACAAACGCTTGAAGACATGCTACGAGCATGTGTTATTGATTTCGGAAACAGTTGGGATCGACATCTACCGTTAGCAGAATTTTCCTACAACAACAGCTACCATTCAAGCATTGAGATGGCGCCGTTTGAAGCACTTTATGGTAGAAAGTGCAGGTCTCCGATTTGTTGGAGTGAAGTAGGGGATAGACAGATTACGGGTCCGGAGATTATACAAGAAACTACCGAGAAGATCATCCAAATTCAACAACGGTTAAAACCGCCCAAAGTCGACAAAAGAGCTACGCTGACATTAAAAGAAAAGATATAGAATTTGAAATTGGAGAGATGGTCATGCTTAAAGTTGCACCTTGGAAAGGCGTTGTTCGATTTGGTAAACGAGGGAAATTAAATCCAAGGTATATTGGACCATTCAAGATTATTGATCGTGTCGGACCAGTAGCTTACCGACTTGAGTTACCTCAACAACTCGCGGCGGTACATAACACTTTCCACGTCTCGAATTTGAAGAAATGTTTTGCTAAAGAAGATCTCACTATTCTGTTAGATGAAATCCAAATCAACGAAAAACTTCAATTCATCGAAGAACCCGTCGAAATAATGGATCGTGAGGTTAAAAGACTTAAGCAAAACAAGATACCAATTGTTAAGGTTCGATGGAATGCTCGTAGAGGACCCGAGTTCACCTGGGAGCGTGAAGATCAGATGAAGAAGAAATACCCGCATCTATTTCCAGAAGATTCGTCAACACCTTCAACAGCTTAAAATTTCGGGACGAAATTTATTTAACGGGTAGGTACTGTAGTGACCCGAACTTTTCCATGTTTATATAAATTAATTAAGATTGATATTTACATGATTAAATGTTTCCAACATGTTAAGCAATTAAACTTGTTAAGACTTGATTAATTGAAATATGTTTCATATAGACAATTGACCACCCAAGTTGACCGGTGATTCACGAACGTTAAAACTTATAAAAACTATACGATGACATATATATGGTTATATATATAGTTAACATGTTTTTATTATAAGTATGTATCTCATTAGGTATTTTAACAATGAGTTATATACATAAAAATGAGACTATTAATTTAAGAAACTCGAAAACGATATATATAACGATTATCGTTATAACAACGTCTTACTAGATACATATGAATCATAGTAAGATATTGATACACTTGGTTAATTATGTTAAATTATAAGTAAATATATTATTAAGTGTATTAACAATGAAATACATATGTAAAAATAAGGCTACTAACTTAATGATTTCGAAACGAGACATATATGTAACGATTATCGTTGTAACGACATTTAACTGTATATACATCATACTAAGATATATTATATATCATAATATCATGATAATATAATAATTTAACATCTCAATTGTTATAATAAACAATGGGTTAACAACATTCAACAAGATCGTTAACCTAAAGGTTTCAAAACAACATTTACATGTAACGACTAACGATGACTTAACGACTCAGTTAAAATGTATATACATGTAGTGTTTTAATATGTATTCATACACTTTTGAAAGACTTCAAGACACTTATCAAAATACTTCTACTTAACAAAAATGCTTACAATTACATCCTCGTTCAGTTTCATCAACAATTCTACTCGTATGCACCCGTATTCGTACTCGTACAATACACAGCTTTTAGATGTATGTACTATTGGTATATACACTCCAATGATCAGCTCTTAGCAGCCCATGTGAGTCACCTAACACATGTGGGAAACATCATTTGGCAACTAGCATGAAATATCTCATAAAATTACAAAAATATGAGTAATCATTCATGACTTATTTACATGAAAACAAAATTACATATCCTTTATATCTAATCCATACACCAACGACCAAAAACACCTACAAACACTTTCATTCTTCAATTTTCTTCATCTAATTGATCTCTCTCAAGTTCTATCTTCAAGTTCTAAGTGTTCTTCATAAATTTCAAAAGTTCTAGTTTCATAAAATCAAGAATACTTTCAAGTTTGCTAGCTCACTTCCAATCTTGTAAGGTGATCATCCAACCTCAAGAAATATTTTTTTCCTACAGTAGGTTATCATTCTAATACAAGGTAATAATCATATTCAAACTTTGGTTCAATTTCTATAACTATAACAATCTTATTTCAAGTGATGATCTTACTTGAACTTGTTTTCGTGTCATGATTCTGCTTCAAGAACTTCGAGCCATCCAAGGATCCATTGAAGCTAGATCCATTTTTCTCTTTTCCAGTAGGTTTATCCAAGGAACTTAAGGTAGTAATGATGTTCATAACATCATTCGATTCATACATATAAAGCTATCTTATTCGAAGGTTTAAACTTGTAATCACTAGAACATAGTTTAGTTAATTCTAAACTTGTTCGCAAACAAAAGTTAATCCTTCTAACTTGACTTTTAAAATCAACTAAACACATGTTATATATCTATATGATATGCTAACTTAATGATTTAAAACCTGGAAACACGAAAAACACCGTAAAACCGGATTTACGCCGTCGTAGTAACACCGCGGGCTGTTTTGGGTTAGTTAATTAAAAACTATGATAAACTTTGATTTTAAAGTTGTTATTCTGAGAAAATGATTTTTATTATGAACATGAAACTATATCCAAAAATTATGATTAAACTCAAAGTGGAAGTATGTTTTCTAAAATGGTCATCTAGACGTCGTTCTTTCGACTGAAATGACTACCTTTACAAAAACGACTTGTAACTTATTTTTCCGACTATAAACCTATACTTTTTCTGTTTAGATTCATAAAATAGAGTTCAATATGAAACCATAGCAATTTGATTCACTCAAAACGGATTTAAAATGAAGAAGTTATGGGTAAAACAAGATTGGATAATTTTTCTCATTTTAGCTACGTGAAAATTGGTAACAAATCTATTCCAACCAAAACTTAATCAACTTGTATTGTATATTATGTAATCTTGAGATACCATAGACACGTATACAATGTTTCGACCTATCATGTCGACACATCTATATATATTTCGAAACAACCATAGACACTCTATATGTGAATGTTGGAGTTAGCTATACAGGGTTGAGGTTGATTCCAAAATATATATAGTTTGAGTTGTGATCAATACTGAGATACGTATACACTGGGTCGTGGATTGATTCAAGATAATATTTATCGATTTATTTCTGTACATCTAACTGTGGACAACTAGTTGTAGGTTACTAACGAGGACAGCTGACTTAATAAACTTAAAACATCAAAATATATTAAAAGTGTTGTAAATATATTTTGAACATACTTTGATATATATATGTATATATTGTTATAGGTTCGTGAATCAACCAGTGGCCAAGTCTTACTTCCCGACGAAGTAAAAATCTGTGAAAGTGAGTTATAGTCCCACTTTTAAAATCTAATATTTTTGGGATGAGAATACATGCAGGTTTTATAAATGATTTACAAAATAGACACAAGTACGTGAAACTACATTCTATGGTTGAATTATCGAAATCGAATATGCCCCTTTTTATTAAGTCTGGTAATCTAAGAATTAGGGAACAGACACCCTAATTGACGCGAATCCTAAAGATAGATCTATTGGGCCTAACAAACCCCATCCAAAGTACCGGATGCTTTAGTACTTCGAAATTTATATCATATCCGAAGGGTGTCCCGGAATGATGGGGATATTCTTATATATGCATCTTGTTAATGTCGGTTACCAGGTGTTCACCATATGAATGATTTTTATCTCTATGTATGGGATGTGTATTGAAATATGAAATCTTGTGGTCTATTATTATGATTTGATATATATAGGTTAAACCTATAACTCACCAACATTTTTGTTGACGTTTTAAGCATGTTTATTCTCAGGTGATTATTAAGAGCTTCCGCTGTCGCATACTTAAATAAGGACGAGATTTGGAGTCCATGCTTGTATGATATTGTGTAAAAACTGCATTCAAGAAACTTATTTTGTTGTAACATATTTGTATTGTAAACCATTATGTAATGGTCGTGTGTAAACAGGATATTTTAGATTATCATTATTTGATAATCTACGTAAAGCTTTTTAAAACCTTTATCTATGAAATTAAGGTTATGGTTTGTTTTAAAAATGAATGCAGTCTTTGAAAAATGTCTCATATAGAGGTCAAAACCTCGCAACGAAATCAATTAATATGGAACGTTTTTAATCAATATGAACGGGACATTTCAGTCCTTGTATTTGTCCTTGGTCTCCTTCGTGGTTAGCTCAATCCGTTTTCCAGTTCCAACCTTTCTGAGCTTTTCCAACATACTATTCTTTATCATCAAACTTCCAACGATTAAGGTCGTTTATGGTTGTCTACAGTTTCTGCTGCTTCATTCAGCTTTTTCAAAGGTCAATGTATTGATTCGTAGGCTGGGTGCTTTTCAAATTTTCAGAATTGAAGATCGTAACTTTAAGAGATAATTGTTATATGTATACATATAACTATTGATGTAGAAAGTGTACGAGATTCGAAATACTGATTGCTGATTCTCGGTAATTGGTATGGCAATTATTGTTACAGGTATAGATGAATACACGATGGGGTTTCAATGAATATAATGATTTTTCAAAAAGTCCAAATTCATTGAAGTTGCTGGTAAGTTTAATGCTAATGTGGTGAAATATAAACGGTTCTCCGGTAATGATGATGAAATACAAACTTATATATCAAGGTTATAATAAGGCTGATCCGAATGAAAAGTCAAAGTTGACTTACTGGAGCTGTGACAAAATTGGTTACTTTGGAAAGGGATTGCAAAGTTATTTTCGGTAATAACAATGCCAAAGGGGCTAGCACAGATACGTTTTAAATGTTTACTCAGGTTCCGAGTGTTTTCAGGTGCATAACTATATGCATCAAGCTTTTCTTTCGTAGATGAAGTGCGGTTGATTCATCCTCTCGCTTGAGGTGTTTTCAAGAATCATGAAAGGTTTGAACACAAATTGTAATCGTCAAGATACAATTGAGGTTTAAGATGAGATCGAGTGGCAAACTTGAAGAAACGTTTAGTTTCATATGTTATAATCAATATTTTAATTTATTTTAATTGTCCAATGTTATTAGTCCACAGTCGATAGTCCACAGTTAACAGTCCAATAATTCATATATAGTTTAATATATAATATTCGAATTAATTAATATGTATCGTGACCCGTGTACATGTCTCAGACTCAATCACAACTCAAAGTATATGTATTATTATAGAATCAACCTCAATCCTGTATAGCTAACTCTATCATTACTGCATATTGAGTGTCTATGGTTATTCCAAATAATATATATAGATACGTTGATATGATATGTCAAAACCTTGTATACGTGTCCTGATATTTAAAGTGCGTAAAATAAATAATAGAAATTAAATGACGATAAATAAAATTGCGAGAATTTAAAATTGCAATAATTAAATTGCGATAAATAAATGTAATAAGGAATTAACAGTTAGCTAGGAACAGTTAGCTAGGATTTTGTTAGCGTGGATTCTTAACAAAATTTCTCATAGTTAATTTGTTTGTTTCTAACATATTTTATTTTATCAAATGTTTTCTTCATTATGCCACTTGTTGGATTCTGATAAGTCAAAATCTAAATATGAAATTGAATGGAAATGGTTATTCTGTGGTGAAGGGATACGTATATCAGTGGATGTAGGTAAGATAGTAAATGATTGTTGAATCAGATTCGGAGAATGTACAGTGTAATTTATTAATGTGAAATCTAAATATTCCTTGGGTATTACCTACCCGTTAAAATATTTTCACCATTAACAGTTTGTACGAAAGAATTTTTAATTACAATCTTTATGAAAATATACTTACATATATATTTTCTTCAGATTTAATCATGGATTTAATGAATTAATATGATATTAATCTCATTTGCTTTTCGGTTTGAGCTAGAATAGCTAATCTCTAAGACTTTAGAGATTACATAATTGCCATGTTCCGTGAAGATAAATGATATAGAACGACTCGTAGAACGAAAATTAATCGATGTAGAACAAGGTGTAAAACGAAGATTATGCTCGAGGTACAGAATGAGATGTTGAGGCATGGATTGTTCATGATACTAGTGCTGTTTCTGATGATACTATTGGTGCTGGTGATGTTGCTGAAGCTGGTAAATTTTGCACCATATTCTCCCAATTGTTTACTTGAGTGCGGAGTTCGCTAACTTCTTCTATTATTCCGGGATGATTGTTGGTCAGAACGAGTGGATGAATAAGGTTTAGAATTGTGGATAGAATATAATCGTGTCGAACTACTCTGGAAATGAGGCTGAAAATGGTGTTTCGGATAGATTCGCCGGTAAGTGCTTCAGGTTCTTCGCCAAGTGTAGTGACCCGAACTTTTCCATGTTTATATATATTAATTGAGATTGATATTTACATGACTAAATGTTTCCAACGTGTTAAGCAATCAAACTTGTTAAGACTTGATTAAATGAAATAAGTTTCATATAGACAATTGATCACCCAAGTTGACCGGCGATTCACGAACGTTACAAAATTGTGAAAACTACATGTTGTGGTATATATAGACATATATATGGTTGACATGAGACTATGATGAGTAAGTATCTCACTAAGTATATTAACAATGTGTGATATACATAAGAAATGAGATTACTAAGTTAAGAAACTCGAAATGATATATATAACGATTATTGTTATGATAACGTCTACTAAATACATATGTATCATATTAAGATATTGATACACTATATTTAACATGATAAAATGATATTTAAATATATCATTAAGTGTGTTAACAATGAACTACATATGTAAAAACAAGACTACTAACTCAAGAATTACGAAACGAGACTTATATGTAACGATTATCGTTGTAACGATATTTTAATGTATGTATCATATTAAGAGATATTCATACATCATAATATTATGATAATATAATAATTTAACATCTCATTTGATATAATAAACATTGGGTTAACAACATTAATTGAGATCGTTAACTTAAAGGTTTCAAAACAACACTTACATGTAAAGACTAACGAAGACTTAACGACTCCATTAGAATGTATATACATGTTGTGTTTTGATATGTATTCTTAAACTTTTGAAAGACTTCAAGACACATATCAAAGTACTTCTACTTAACAAAAATGCTTACAATTACATCCTCGTTCAGTTTCATCAACAATTTTACTCGTATGCACCCGTATTCGTACTCGTACAATACACAGCTTTTAGATGTATGTACTCTTGGTATATACACTCCAATGATCAGATCTTAGCAGCCCATGTGAGTCACCTAACACATGTGGGAACCATCATTTGGCAACTAGCATGAAATATCTCATAAAATTACAAAAATATTAGTAATCATTCATGACTTATTTACATGAAAACAAAATTACATATCCTTTATATCTAATCCATATACCAACAACCAAAAATACCTACAAACACTTTCATTCTTCAATTTTCTTCATCTAATTGATCTCTATCAAGTTCCATCTTCAAGTTCTAAGTGTTCTTCATAAATTCCATAAGTATAGTTTCATAAAAATCAAGAATACTTCCAAGTTTGCAAGTCTACTTCCAAGCTTTCTAATCCATTCCAAGTAATCATCTAAGATCAAAGAACCTTTGTTATTTATAGTAGGTTATCTTTCTAATTCAAGGTAATATTCATATTCAAACTTTGATTCAATTTCTACAACTATAACAATCTTATTTCGAGTGAAAATCTTACTTGAACTGTTTTCATGTCATGATTCTGCTTCAAGAACTTTCAAGCGATCTAAGGATCCTTTGAAGCTAGATCCATTTTTCTCATTTCCAATATTTTTATCCAGAAAACTTGAGGTAGTAATGATGTTCATAACATCATTCGATTCATACATATAAAGCTATCTTATTCGAAGGTTTAAACTTGTAATCACTAGAACATAGTTAGTTAATTCTAAACTTGTTCGCAAACAAAAGTTAATTCTTCTAACTTGACTTTTAAAATCAACTAAACACATGTTCTATATCTATATGATATGCTAACTTAATGATTTAAAACCTGGAAACACGATGAACACCATAAAATCGGATATACGCCGTCGTAGTGAAACCGGGGGCTGTTTTGGTTTGGATAATTAAAAACTATGATAAACTTTGATTTAAAAGTTGTTCTTCTGTGAAAATAATTTTTCATATGAACATGAAACTATATCCAAAAATCTTGGTTAAACTCAAAGTGAAAGTATGTTTTTCAAAATGGTCATCAAGATGTCGTTCTTTCGACGGAAAGGACTACCTCTTTAGTAATTGACATGTAACTTAAATTTCTGATTATAAACCTATACTTTTTCTGTTTTTATTCTTAAATTAGAGTTCAATATGAAACAATAGCAATTTGATTCACTCAAAACGGATTTAAAATGAAGAAGTTATGGGTAAAACAAGATTGGATATTTTTGATCTTTTTAGCTACGGGAAATGTTTAACAAATCTATACAAATCATATCCTAGCTAACTTATATTGTATTATACATGTATTCTAATATATTATGTAATCTTGGGATACCATAGACATATATGCAAATGTTTTGACATAACATATCGACCCATGTATATATATTATTTGGAACAACCATAGACACTCTATATGCAGTAATGTTGGAGTTAGCTATACAGAGTTGAGGTTGATTCCAAAAATATATATACTTTGAGTTGTGATCTAGCTTGAGACGTGTATACACTGGGTCGTGGATTGATTCAAGATAATATATATCGATTTATTTCTGTACATCTAACTGTGGACAACCAGTTGTAGGTTACTAATGAGGACAGCTGACTTAATACACTCAAATCTTTAAAATATAATAAAAATGGTTGTAATTATATTTTGATCATACTTTGATATATATGTACATAATTGTATAGGTTCGTGAATCGATCCGTGGCCAAGTCTTATTTTTGAGGAAGAAAATATCTGTGAAAGTGAGTTATAGTCCCACTTTTAAAATCTAATATTTTTAGGATGAGAATACATGCAGGTTTTATAAATGATTTACAAAATAGACACAAGTACGTGAAACTACATTCTATGGTTGAATTATCGAAATCGAATATGCCCCTTTTTATTAAGTCTGGTAATCTAAGAATTAGGGAACAGACACCCTAATTGAAGAGAATCCTAAAGATAGATCTATTGGGCCTAACAAACCCCATCCAAAGTACCGGATGTTTTAGTACTTCGAAATTTATATCATATCCGAAGGGTGTCCCGGAATGATGGGGATATTCTTATATATGCATCTTGTTAATGTCGGTTACCAGGTGTTCACCATATGAATGATTTTTATCTCTATGTATGGGATGTGTATTGAAATATGAAATCTTGTGGTCTATTATTACGATTTGATATATATAGGTTAAACCTATAACTCACCAACATTTTTGTTGACGTTTAAAGCATGTTTATTCTCAGGTGAATACTAAGAGCTTCCGCTGTTGCATACTAAAATAAGGACAAGATTTGGAGTCCATGTTTGTATGATATTGTGTAAAAACTGCATTCAAGAAACATATGTCGATGTAATATATTTCCATTGTAAACCATTATGTAATGGTCGTGTGTAAACAGTATATTTTAGATTATCATTATTTGATAATCTACGTAATATTTTTAAAACCTTTATTGATAAAATAAAGGTTATGGTTGTTTTAAAAATGAATGCAGTCTTTGAAAAACGTCTCATAAAGAGGTCAAAACCTCGCAACGAAATCAATTAATATGGAACGTTTATAATCAATATGAACAGGACATTTCACCAAGAGGGCAATTTGGTTTGTGGAAAGGATCGCCTTCTTCGCGTCTCCATTGATTAAGTCGACTACGAACCCATTAGATGAATTGGGGATGGTTGATTGGTTGAATTCATTCTGGTGACGCTGCTTCCGTAACTTAGGTGAACATCCATGTCGGAATAGGTGTCGATTTCTGAAGAACTTGAACTAGTGGTGAGTTTCATTTCGTATGATTGAATAAAGAATTTTTCGATATGAAATGATTTCCGGATATCGGATGATATTCTAATTACATAGAATACCTATACTTAGTACAGAAGATCCCGTAGATTACGGAGGAAATTAAGGAAACGTGTCAGATAAAGTCTATAGTAACAGATATGCTAAGATATAGATTAGCAGATACGCTAAGATATGAAGTTTGTCTATACACTATTCATGCAATCAATGCAGTAAGATGTGTCTAGACTAAGAGTGATAAGCAAGTGATTCCCTAAGAATGATAAGCAGGTAATTATTTTTTTTAACACAAAATGATAAGCAAATCTTTTGACATGCAGACATGGTCGAAGTCCAGACTCACTAATGCATCCTAACGACCATCAGTTAGACACACTAATGTAGACCTGGTTCGCTAAGACCACCGCTCTGATACCAACTTTCATGACCCGTCCTAATCCATCTAGACAAATACATTACATTTGGTTACATCGCGAGGTACTTGACCTCTATATGATACATTTTACAAACATTGCATTCGTTTTTAAAAGACAAACTTTCATTACATCGACAGTTGACGGCATGCATACCATTTCATAATATTTTCAACTATAATTGACTTAGTAATAATCTTGATGAACTCGATGACTCGAATGCAACATCTTTTGAATTATATCATGAACGACTCCAAGTAATATCTCTAATATGAGCAAATGCACAGTGGAAGATTTCATTAATACATGAGAATAAACATGCTTTAAAGTGTCAACCAAAAGGTTGGTGAGTTCATTAGTTTAACATAAATAATCGTTTCCATCATTTTAATAGACCACAAGATTTTCATTTCCATTTCTCATAAATATACATCCCATGCATATAGACAAAAATCATTCATATGGATTGAACACCTGGTAACCGACATTAACAAGATGCATATTAGAATATCCCCTGTCATTCCGGGAAATCCTTGGGACATGATAAAACAAAATTGAAGTACTAAAGCATCCGGTACTTTGGATGGGGTTTGTTAGGCCCAATAGATCTATCTTTAGGATTCGCGTCAATTAGGCGTGCACTAATTCTCAAAATTAGTGATGTTCCCTAATTCTTAGGTTAGCAAGCAAAAAGGGGCATATTCGGCTTCGATCGTTCAACCATATAATGTAGTTTCGATTACTTGTGTCTATATCGTAAAACATTTTTAAAAATCGCGCATGTATTCTCAGCCCAAAAATATAAAGGGTAAAAAGGTAAATGAAACTCACAATACTGTATTTTGTTGTAAAAATATGTATGACGACATTGAACAATGCAGGGTTGGCTTCGGATTCACGAACCTATATCATGTGTATATATATTAACCCACGTAATTGTATTCGAACAATTATGTATATATATATATATATGTATATTATTATTATTATTAGTGATGTAATATATATATATATATATATATATAATATATATATATATATATATATATATATATATATATATATATATATATATATTAATAATTTTTACTATATATATGTATATTTTCATTTCATATATAAAATATTAATATAGTTAGGTTATGCGTAGTAAATATGTATTTATATATATAATCTTTATTTTTATGCTTATAACTTTAATAACATCATTAAAACCTTTATTTTCATATTCATAATTATTAATAATAATGATATAGATAATACTTATAACAATAATAATGATAATTTTAGTGATATCAAAATACTAATTTTTAGTAAAAATGGTAGTTAAGATAATAAATTTAATAATAACAATACTAATAAGCATTTTAATACTAATAATGATAACATTAATAATAATACTTATGCTATTAATAATAATAATACAAAAAAATATGATAAAATGATACAAATTCTTATACTAATGATAATAAAAAATTTTCTTTACTATCATAATAATAATAATTACAATAATAATAATAATAATAATAATAATAATAATAATAATAATAATAATAATAAAAATAATAATAATAATAATAATAATAATAATAATGATAATAATAATAATGATAATAATAATATTAATAATGATCATGTAATTACTAATACCTAATAATAATAATTGATAATTACTGCTTATATTAATAATGTTAATGACAATAATAATTATGGTACTAATATTAATGACAATAACAATAATAATCATAACAATAATAATCATATTAATAATAATAATAATAATAATAATAATAATAATAATAATAATAATAATAATAATAATAATAATATAATAATGATAATAATAATAATAATAATAATAATAATAATAATAATAATAATAATAATAATAATTTAATAATAATAAGTAATAATAATACTAATAAGTAAATACATGAAGACTACCTCAAAAAGAATTTGTTCCAAAAATAATTGCAGATGCCCAGATTCGAACCCATGACCACTCGCAAACCCGCAACGCTCATAACCATCTGACCAGTGTTGTTGTTCTGTTTAACTACACGGCATCAATCTATATATCCCGTATTTATATAACCCTTCTTCATCATCAATTTTAAGTTCGACCAGAGGACATTCAGGAATCGCCAAGGTGAGTTCATTGATTGTTTTAAAACTTGAATTTTAAACAGAGTTATTCAGATGTGTAATGTTGATCGACAGAAAAGGATAAAAAAAAATTATAAACAGCAACAGTATCTTCGGAAAAAAAAATATAATGAAGAACATAAAAATGGATTTTGAGATTGGGATGTTTTGGGACTTCGATATCTTCACGAAAAATGTTTCTTATCAACTTAGAAACTCTCGACAATCATCCTTTTGACCTGAATCCATCTACAGCTCACGAATTTGAGGGATTTAAAAATGTTTAACTTTTTTTTAATTGTACCTTTGACTCCAAAATTATAGTTCGATATCAGGAACTGGATTATGAAATTTTGAAGATAGTTTACATAAACGATCCCTAACAAAATTGCATTAATAGATTTTGCAATAAAACTAGAATTTGAATTTTGACTAAATTTTTCAAGAACAGAGGTATCGCCCACTGTTTAAAAAAAATTCTTTTTTAACTACTTTCAGTAATGAGTTGCTGTAATTGATAGGAGTAGTGGTGTGTTGAGTGCTTTTCTTATCAATTGAATTTGTTCAATTTATGTAACAATTGTTGTCGACAATCAAAATGGGCAGACAAGGGATATAAGAAAAAAATAGGATTTGATATTGATGCATAACAACTTTTTGTAATATTACTCGAACAACGAATCTCTAATAGGGAACAAATAAGAAAAAGTTGATTGTGATATCAACATAATTCGCGTAATTTTGTCTTTAAACTTAATTAATATTTATAATTAATATTAATAATAATGCATTAATGTTATATATAAAAAAATACTAATAATAATAATATTAATAATAATTTTATCAAAATTATACTACCAATAATAATAAGACTAAGAGTAATTATAAAATGTTAATAATAATTATACTAATAATAATAATAGTGATATTGATAATTCTTATTTAATTAATTATTAATAATTATAAATATATTAATAATCATAACACTATTAATATTAATAAAACTAATAACAATAATATTAATAATAATAATAGTCGTAAAGAAATAGATCTATGATTTCAAGTGAGTTTTTATCTATCATGCAATGTAGGTTTGTATATGTACATATAACATAGAGTGATTGATTTTTTTTATTTCCAATCAAAAACAGTATCATTATAACTTAAATCAGATTCACGGGTGATTTGATTGAAACATGTGGGAGTAAATATAATTAATCTTAATAAAGATAATAATAATAATACATAACCATCTATAGTAACTAAAATTGTAATCTTACTACTAATTATGATATGAATAATGATAACAACAATGCTAATAAATAATAATAGTAATTATATAACAATTCAATTGTATCAATTTCATATTTATGTAATATACAAAATATTAATAATAACATTGTTATTAATATTAAATACATATCTAATAATAGTAGTTAAAGTAATATTAATATTAGTAAAGGTAACAATTAAATTGCATTAGATTTTCTATCTATATATTATTTGTAATAGTATAACTAATACTGATATTAATTATTACTATTAATATTAGTAATAATAATAATGGAAGTAATAAAAATCTTATTATAACCAATATATTTTAATTTATTTAATAATATATTTTTAATTGTGTAATATTTAATAATCATATAATATATTATATAGTAACTTTTACTGATTCTTTATTATTTAATTTTATATATATTATATAATAATATACATAAATCTCATATGTCTATATATATAGATTCATTTTAAATTGTACTTAATTATTTTGTATTTAATTTAACATATCTAATTCTAATGTTTACATTATATTTTATAATCTTAAATTACTACACATATTTACATTTATATATATATATATACACAATTTTATTTACAAAGAATTGTTCGTGAATCGCCAGAATTTGTTAGAGGGTAATTGATTTCATGTAAACAGTTCCAAAATTTTAAAACACAATATTACAGACTTTGCTTATCGTGTCGAATTCATATAAAGATTAAGTTTAAATTTGGTCGGAAATTTCTGGGTCGTCACAGTTGATGCTGCTGGTAAAACAAGTCTAGCTTGTAAATCACGCACCATTCTTGTCATGGTTTCTACTCTTCCTTCTATCGTTTTCAGTTCACTCTTCTGATTTATGATTAGGGCTAGAATAGATAATCTCTAAGAGATTACATAATCGCTACAGAATGTTTCTACAATGAAGTTATGAATTACTACTTCATCGATTTTTGTTGTTGGTACTCCTTGGTATTTATGGTGCGTGTAACGTTGATGCTCGAGGCAAAGTTTGTGATGTTGAGGTGTGGGATGCGGATTTTGCTATTGGTGGAGGTGATGGTACTGTTGCTGTCGGTGCTGCCGGTGCTGCTGCTGGTGCTTGTAACCTTTGCACCATATTCTCCAAAGCTACTACCCGAGCGCGAAGCTTGTTGACTTCTTCTATTACACCGGGATGATTATCGGTTCGGATGAGCGGGTGAATAAGATCTAGAATGTGAGATAGTATATAATCGTGACGAGATACTCTGGAAATGAGAGAAAAAATGGTGTCTCGAATAGGTTCGCCAGTAAACGCTTCAGGTTCTTCGCTAAGAGGGCAATGTGGTGGATGGAAGGGATCACCTTCTTCTTGTCTCCAATGATTAAGTAGACTACGGACCCATCCCCAATTCATCCAGAATAGATGATGGCTGATTGGTTGGTCCATTCCGGTCACACTATTTTTGGAGCTCGAGTGAAACTCCATATCGGAATAGCTTTCGAAATCCTGGGAATTGGAACTGGTTTTTTATATGAGGAATATTATAAGACTTAAATTTGGTATTCTTTAATACATAAATTACATATGTATATATAATACCAAAATCCCATAAATTACTGAGGAATCTTTGAAATATGTCAGGCAAAGTTTACAGTAACAGATACGTTAAGATATGCATTAGCAAATACACTAAGATATGAATTTTGTCTATACACTATTTATGCAATCAATGTAGTAACATGTGTCTAGACTAAGAATGATGATCATTGTAACATCCTCAATCGAGCGTAGATGTAAGATTACTAGATTGCCCTTAAGTTTGTATTGCGTTATTATATGCTTTTATTTTTATTTAATATTTATTGTTAAATAATAATGTGGTTAGGACCAGTTTGTGACAAGGGTCACAAAACAGGTTTGTTTATTTAATTTGGACTTCGTTTGGGTCTCCAAATGATGTACGACAGATATCAGATAACTGATAAACACCCGTGTGTCACACAGTGCGGGAATTATCCACAATTAAGTGACTAGTCTGTGTTCTTTCTTTCCATTTCTAGACCCATCTTCCCAAACACTCCCGTACCTTCCCTTCCACATATAATCAAACCATAATTTCTAATCCTTGTTTTAGAGCTCGTATCATTTACATCTTTGTGTTCCTTGTGATTCACTGATTCTTTCAAGGTAAGAATCACAAGTTTTCATGCTTTAATCTTCAAGAAAATGGGGTTTTTTGTGGTAGTTTTTATAAAGGGTGTATTTTGGGTCAAAGTGGTTAGATTTGATGTTGTTTGAGTCCAAATCTTGTGGGTTTATGTTTCTTAATGTATAGTGTCTTCGATTTGGTCAGTTTTGAGGTCATAAACGAGCTCTAGAGCAAGAAAAGGTCGATTTTGGGTGAAACCCGTCACTTTGTCTTCAGCTTCTGCAGATGAACACGGTCGGCCGAGTGTCTCCTGACACTCGACCGACTGACTCGACCATCGACCGAGTGTGTATGACCCACGGCCGAGTGTGTCTGCGAGAGACCATCGACCGAGTGACTAGACACTCGGCCGAGTGAGTGTAGACAGTCGGCCGACTGTCTCTGATAGTCGACCGAGTGTCTTGGGCAGTGAATATTTTACCAAAGTGTTGAGTTTTAGCCGTTATGCTGCCCGTTTGTATTTTGATGATTTTGATGTAAATTTTGATGCTGCCCGTTTGTATTTTGATGATTTTGATGTAAATTTTGAAAGTGCATAAGAAAAATTTTAGCGGACAGTTTTTCTGACAAAAAATTTTCTGTTTTGTGTTATTTGGTGTTTAATGACATAAACTAACTCGTGTATATTTATTTCTCAGGAGAAAAGGAGAAAGAGAAGGTTCAGTGATTAGATAGCTGAACACCTTCTCGTTTGCTGGTATTTGGTGAGTGGGACTAACTGGAGAATATAGTATATTGTAGCATGTTATATTATGATTGCCATGCTTGTTAGATATACTTATTGTTGTGATTAGTTAGTTCCTTGTGATGACTGCATGTTAGTTGATGCTTGTCTGCTGGAGCCCAGTGCGTCCCTATCTTGTGGTAGCCTAATTCGATAGGAGAGATCAACCTGCGGGTTGGGTTCCTCATGTGGTAGCCTATTTGCATCCGTGTAGTATATGTTTGAATGACGCGTACATCGCGTGTGGATGATTTATGCAGCACGGTATGTAGGAGGAACTTCCGGTAAACCTCAGCCCGATCAACTGGAGGTTAATGGTTTGGCCGAACCGCCGGAGTCTCTGTAGACTGCACTACTGGGTGATGTTTGTGTGTTAGACTATGTGACATGATTAGTATAACACTTATGTATGCTATGGCCTGTAGTTAGTCGTACTCACTTAGCTTCGTGCTAATTCCCCTCCATCTCCTCCCTGCAGGTTAGTAGCTTTTGTAGATTATGATTTTGGGGAGAAGACGGGCATGAAGATGTTATGTTTGACAGGAGTCAACTCTGATGTTGTCTTGTTTTGTTTAAACAGTGATACTTTGTAAATGTATTGTAAATACGTCTTCTCCATATAAACAAGTATTTTGTAATGACACGTGACACAAGTTGTATTAACAATAGTTAATGTGAATATCGTATTTAAGTAATATTATGCTTCCGCCATGTAAGTAAAAAAAAAGTAAATCAGCGGTGTCACAAGTTGGTATCAGAGCTGAGTTTGGCAGCATGTGCATTGTGATCTACATGTCATGTTCCCAAACTTAGAAGAGTCATGTCAAACATAACATGCTGAGGATGGGTTAAGTGAGTATTAGGACAGGTTATGTGTTAGTTGTTAGTACTAATAGAGTTTATACTAAGCTTTGGGGTGAGTGTTGTGGTAGTGCAGTAATGGCAGATAACGAAGCTAACGCTACTGGCCTCACTGTCCCTGGAACTGGTACTTTTAGAGCCCCTGACGAAGATGGACATGTGTCTTCAGAAGAAAAAACTTCTCAAGAAGTAATAGAACTTCAAAGTCAGTTACTAGAAGCTCAGGAGAAAATTAAGGAATTAGAACAAGAACGGGCACAATGGAACCCAAATACCACTGTGTTGAACACAAACTTTCCTCCTAATTTTTATAATCAAGCCGGTGGCAGTTCTCAGTCACAATTTCCAAAAAATACCTATCAAAACTATCAAATGCCATTTCCGTTTAACCAGACTTTTCCTAATCAAATGATGTACCCATTTCAAGTCCCTGAGACAAGAAGGAAGTGTACCTATAAACAGTTTATGGACTACAAACCTCCTGAGTACAGTGGTCACACAAACCCTACAGCGACGCTCAATTGGTTACGAGAAGTAGAACGAACATTAGAAGCATGTTTTTGTGAGCCTGAAACTATGGTACTGTTTGCTAGTAGGCTTCTCAAAGGTGAAGCAATGGAATGGTGGGATTCTATTACTGCATATTTACCCAAAGAACAGATCAGTCAGATAACATGGGAACAGTTCGCTGCTAAAGTTCGTGAGCAGTATTGTTCTGAGTATGAGATGGAAAGATTGAAAACTGAGTTTCTGAGTATGAAAATGACCGAAAACATGGCAATTGATGAGGTTTTCAGAGATTTTACATCGAAGTTAAGTTTTGTTCAACAGTGGGTACCGACTGAACAGGATAAGATTCAGCATTTTATGCGGGTGATTAAGCCAGAATATAGAACAGTTGTGAGATGTGCAACCACGTTGGCACAGGCTCATGAGATGGTGAAGATTACTGAAGGTGATATCATGGCAGCGAAAATAGAAAGTTTAAAAAGTGGATCTTTTGGGGGAAAATTAGAAAGTCAAACTGGTGGTCAGTCGGGTCAGCAATCAAGTAATCAATCAGGATTTCGTGGGAAGAAGTCAGGTGGGTTTAAACAGAAGAGTAAGTCCGGTATAAGCGGATCGGGTTCAAGTCAGCCTGATTGGTGTAATGTTTGTAAGTCGACTCATGCCGGACCGTGTCTCCAATGACCCGAAGATGTTTGAAATGTGGAGTGAAAGGTCATGAATCAACAGCTTATTCTTTTAAGTTAAATGTTTGTTGGAGTTGCCATAAGGAAGGTCATAGATCGGTGGATTGTCCATCTGCATCAAGAGCCGGTTCTGGGGCAAGGTCAGGGGCGAGGTCAGCAAATTCTGGATCTTCTTCTTCTACCGCAGGGCAGAAGAGAAAGAATCCTCCAATAGCAGAGGCAAGGGCGTTTCAGATGACGGTAGACGCTGCAACCACTACCGATGACGTCATTACTGGTATGTTCTTGGTTAATTCCTTGCCAGCTCGTGTGTTATTTGATTCTGGAGCGAATTGATCTTTTATGTCGTTAGGCTTTTGTGATAAGTTGAAGTTGCCTGTTAGGATGTTAGATGAGCCTTTGGGAATAGAAGTAGCTGATGGTAAAATGGTTCCATGCACATCATCTGTGTCTGGAATTATCATCGAAATCGACGGCCATTCTTTTCCTTTAACCTGTTTGCTGATGCCTATACCTAGCTTTGATGTAGTCATAGGCATGAATTGGTTAAGAGTTAATAGGGCTAATATTAAGTGTGATAAGAAGATGATTTCTTTCCGTTTGGCCGACGGATCCCGAGTGATAGCTAGGGGAGAGCGCAGTGGATTTAACTTCTCTATAGTTTCCCTAATGAAAGCTCAGAAAGCAATAACGAAAGGGTGTGATTCATTCTTAGCCTACGTGATTGATGTTAAGAAAGAGAAGAAGCAGGTGACTGATATTCCCGTTGTGTCAGAATTTCCCGAAGTATTTCCAGATGATTTACCAGGATTACCTCCAGTACGTGAAGTAGAGTATAAAATTGATTTAGTTCCAGGTGCTACGCCAGTTGCAAAAGCTCCTTACAGATTAGCTCCATCAGAAATCCGAGAAATGATGTCTCAAATTCAGAAACTGTTAGATAAGAGGTTTATCCGACCAAGTTCTTCACCGTGGGGTGCTCCTGTGTTGTTTGTGAAAAAAGAAAGATGGGTTTGCTACGTATGTGTATAGATTACCGCGACTTAAATAAGAGAACAATCAAGAATAAGTATCCGTTACCAAGAATATATGACTTATTTGATCAGTTATAGGGTGCTTCCTACTTTTCAAAGATTGATTTACGTTCAGGGTATCATCAGGTGCGTGTAGCAGAGAACGATATACCAAAAATTGCGTTTAGAACTAGATATGGTCATTATGAATTTTTAGTTATGCCATTTGGGTTAACAAACGCGCCAGCAGTGTTTATGGATCTCGTGAACAGGGTGTGTCATAAATATCTTGACAAGTTTGTGATTGTCTTCATAGATGATATCTTGATTTATTCGAAAACCGAGAAAGATCATGCTACGCATCTAAGGTTGGTGTTAGAACTTCTGAAACATGAACAATTGTACGCTAAATTCTCCAAATGTGAATTTTGGTTGCGGGAAGTACAGTTTCTGGGTCATGTGATTTGTGAACAGGGTATTAAAGTGGATCCGTCTAAGATAGAGGCCGTAATGAATTGGAACTCACCGAAAACGTGACAGAAATTAAGAGTTTTCTATGTTTAACAGGTTATTACCGCCGATTTATCAAAGACTTCTCTAAAATAGCAGGTCCGTTGAATAAGTTAACTAGAAAAGATGTAGCCTTTCGATGGACTGATGAACAAGAAAAGGCTTTTCAGACTCTCAAACAGTTGTTATGTCAAGCGCCGGTTTTAGCTTTACTAGAGGGAACAGAAGATTTCGTGGTTTATTGTGATGCGTCACATGCAGGTCTGGGTTGTGTTTTGATGCAGAGAAATAAAGTTGTAACATATGCTTCACGACAGTTGAAGAATCATGAACGAAACTACCCTACTCATGATTTAGAGTTAACTGCAGTTGTGTTTGCTTTGAAGCTTTGGAGACATTATTTGTATGGTACACATTGTGAAATCTATACAGATCATAAGAGTGTTCAATATATCTTTTCGCAGAAAGAATTAAATATGCGTCAACGTCAATGTTTAGAATTGATTAAAGACTATGACTGTGAGATTAAATACCATCCGGGTAAAGCAAATGTGGTCGCAGATGCTCTGAGTCGCAAGAAAACAGTCCAAAATGTTAGATTTATGAGAATTGAGATAGTTTCAGACTTGATTGATCGATTGAAAATCGTTCAGTTAGTAGCTTTGAATGACGAAAACCTAAAGACTGAACAAATGACTAAAAGAAAATTTGACCTATGCAATGATTCTAGAGGAATAAAGACCTATAAAGATCGACTTTGGGTGCCTATGCTTGGAGAATTGAGGGATTTAATCCTTACTGAAGCACATAAATCGAGATTATCAGTGCATCCAGGTAGTACTAAGATGTATAGAGACTTGAAAACATTGTATTGGTGGCCGACAATGAAGACAGATGTTGCGAATTTTGTCAAAAAATGTCATATTTGTGCGCAAGTTAAGGCAGAACATCAGAAACCGTATGGATCTCGAAGACAGTTAGAAATTCCTCAATGGAAATGGGATCATATAACGATGGATTTTGTAACCAAGTTACCCCGAACCCAGAAAGGTCACGACATGATCTGGGTGATTGTGGATCATTTAACAAAGAGTGCTCACTTTTTAGCTACTCGTGAAACAGCTTTGTTAAGTGATTTGGCAGAATTGTACTTGAAAGAGATCGTTAGTCGACATAGTATACCGTTGTCAATAGTTTCCGATAGAGATACTAGGTTTGTATCGAACTTCTGGAACAGTTTACAACAGAATTTGGGTACACGTGTGAATCTGAGTACATCATATCATCCACAGATAGACGGTCAGAGTGAACGGATGATTCAGACGTTAGAAGACATGTTGAGAGCATGCATCTTAGAATATGGTGGTTCTTGGGATTCACATCTTCCATAATACGCAGGGCTACTCTCTTCCATGGGAAAGGCAAGTATTGGTTGGGTTTTTGATAGAGTTTGCTTACAACAATTCATATCATTCGAGTATCGGAATGCCACCGTATGAAATGTTATATGGTCGAAAATGCAGAAATCCTACGTGTTGGTTAGAAGCAGGTGAGAAACAATTTGCAGGTCCCGAGATTGTTCAGATAACTGCAGAAAAAGTTGAAATTGCACGTGAGAAATTAAAGGCAGCTAGAGATCGACAAAAGATGTATGCTGATCCGCGCAGACGTCCGGTAATATTTCATGTAGGTGATCGTGTATACTTGAAGGTATCACCGTGGAAAGGGGTGATCAGATTTGGCAAACGTGGTAAACTAGCTCCGAGGTTTATTGGGCCATTTCCAATCATAGAAATTCTGAATGATTAAATTGTTGTTTTGGATCTTCCATCAGAGTTAGCAGGAATTCACAACACGTTCAACGTGTGCTATCTGAGAAAGTGCAAAGTAGACGATGAAAGTCAGATTCTTCCATTGAAAGATTTGAAAGTCGACTTGACTAAGAAACTAGTAGAAGAGCTGGTTAGAATAGTGGACAAGAAAGTCACAAAGTTAAGAAAGAAACAGATTCCTATGGTGTTAGTGGAATGGCGGCACAGTTTAGGTTCTAACTTGACGTGGGAAACCAAGGAGTTAATGAGGGCGTGCTATCCCCATTTGTTTGACCTTGACCAGATTCCGAGGACGGAATCTTCTTAAGGGGGTAGATTTGTAACATCCTCAATCGGACCTAAATGTAAGATTACTAGATTGCCCTTAAGTTTGTATTGCATTATTATATGCTTTTATTTTTATTTAATATTTATTATTAAATAATAATGTGGTTAGGACCAGTTTGTGACAAGGGTCACAGAACAGGTTTGTTTATTTAATTTGGACTTCGTTTGGGTCTCCAAATGGTGTACGAAAGATATCAGATAACTGATAAACACCCTTGTGTCACACAGTGCCGGAATTATCCACAATTAAGTGACTAGTCTGTGTTCTTTCTTTCCATTTCTAGACCCATCTTCCCAAACACTCCCGTACCTTCCCTTCCACATACAATCAAACCCTAATTTCTAATCCTTGTTTTAGAGCTCGAATCATTTACATCTTTGTGTTCCTTGTGATTCACTGATTCTTTCAAGGTAAGAATCACAAGTTTTCATGCTTTAATCTTCAAGAAAATGGGGTTTTTTGTGGTAGTTTTTATAAAGGGTGTATTTTGGGTCAAAGTGGTTAGATTTGATGTTGTTTGAGTCCAAATCTTGTGGGTTTATGTTTCTTAATGTATAGTGTCTTCGATTTGGTCAGTTTTGAGGTCATAAACGAGCTCTAGAGCAAGAATTGGTCGATTTTGGGTGAAACCCGTCACTTTGTCTTCAGCTTCTGCAGATGAACACGGTCGGCCGAGTGTCTCCTGACACTCGACCGACTGACTCGACCATCGACCGAGTGTGTATGACCCACGACCGAGTGTGTCTGCCAGAGACCATCGACCGAGTGACTAGAAACTCTGACAGTCGACCGAGTGTCTTGGGCAGTGAATATTTTACCAAAAGTGTTGAATTTTAGCCGTTATGCTGCCCGTTTGTATTTTGATGATCTTGATGTAAATTTTGAAAGAAGGAGAAAAATTTTAGCGGACAGTTTTTCTGACAAAAAAATTTCTGTATTGTGTTATTTGGTGTTTATGGACATAAACTAACTCGTGTATATGTATTTCTCAGGAGAAAAGGAGAAAGAGAAGGTTCAGTGATTAGATAGCTGAACACCTTCTCGTTTGCTGGTATTTGGTGAGTGGGACTAACTGGAGAATATAGTATATTGTAGCATGTTATATTATGATTGCCATGCTTGTTAGATATACTTATTATTGTGATTAGTTAGTACCTTGTGATGACTGCATGTTAGTTGATGCTTGTCTGCTGGAGCCCAGTGCGTCCTTATCTTGTGGTAGCCTAATTCGATAGGAGAGATCAACCTGCGGGTTGGGTTCCTCATGTGGTAGCCTATTTGCATCCGTGTAGTATATGTTGGAATGACGTGTACGTCGCGTGTGGATGATTTATGCAGCACGGTATGTAGGAGGAACTTCCGGTAAACCCCAGCCCGATCAACTGGAGGTTAATGGTTTGGCCGAACCGCCGGAGTCTCTGTAGGCTACACTACTGGGTGATGTTTGTGTGTTAGACTATGTGACATGATTAGTATAACACTTATGTATGCTATGGCCTGTAGTCATTCATACTCACTTAGCTTCGTGATAATTCCCCTCCATCTCCTCCCTGGAGGTTATTAGCTTTTGTAGATTATGCTTTTGGGGAGAAGACGGGGATGAAGATGTTATGTTTGACAGGAGTCAACTATGATGTTGTCTTGTTTTGTTTAAACAGTGATACTTTGTAAATGTATTGTAAATACATCTTCTCCGTATAAACAAGTATTTTGTAATGACACGTGACACAGGTTGTATTAACAATAGTTAATGTGGATATCGTATTTAAGTAATATTATGCTTCTGCCACGTACGTAAAAAAAATCAGCGGTGTCACAATCATGTAATTTCTGACGAGAATGATAAGCAAAATGTTTTGACATGCAGACACGGTCGAAGTCCAGACTCACTAATGCATCCTAACAACTATCAGTTAGACACACTAATGTAAGACCTGGTTTACTAAGACCACCGCTCTGATACCAACATTAACAACCCGTTCATATCGATTATAAACGAATTACAATAGTTGATTTCATTACGAGGTATTAACCTCTAAATAATACATTTTACAAACATTGCATTCGTTTTTAAAAGACAAACTTTCATACCCTCAAAAGTTGACAGGCATGCATACCATTCCATAATATATCCAAACTATAAATGACTTAATAATAATCTTGTTGAACTCAATGACTCGAATGCAACGTCTTTTGAAATATGCCATGAATGACTCCCATATTATCTTTAAAATGAGCAAATGCACAGTGGAAGATTTCTTTCAAACCTGAGAATAAACATGCTTTCAAGTGTCAATCAAAAGGTTGGTGAGTTCATTAGTTATCATAAACATTCATTTCCATCATTTTAATAGACCACAAGATTTCAGATGTATAATTGTACACGTAACCCGAGTACAAAATAGTACGCATAACCTGCGAATTAAAAAAATCATTCATATGGTGAACACCTGGTAACCGACATTAATAAATGCATCTAGAATATCCCCAATATACAGGTACACTCATCTATATATAAAATCGAAGTACTAAAGCATCCGTAACCTAGATGGGACGTGTCAAAGTCCATAGATCTATCTTCAGGATTCGCGTTAATTTGGGGGTATGTTCCCAAATTCTTAGGCTACCAAGCTAAAAGGGTGATATCCAGTATAATAATTCAACCATAGCATGTAGTTTCAAGTACTTGTGTCTATTTCGTAAAACAGTTATAAAAGCAGCTCATGTATTCTCGGTCCCAAAAATATATATAAAAAGGGAGTAATGAAACTCACAATACTATATTTTGTAGCAATTAAGCATATGACGGCACTGAACAAGTGCAGGGTTGGCCTCAGATTCACGAACATATATATACATATATATATATATATATATATATATATATATATATATATATATATATATATATATATCATGGTCAATATCTGTCTAACAATTTAGGTCAAGTCATACTATATCACAATCCTAATGCTCGAGATCGATATGCAAAAGTCAACAAAAATCAGTTTGATCCAAAATGACTTTCTAAAATCTATATGTGTTTATTATATAACTTAAATATGGTCATTTTATATATTTAAATATATTTAACATATTTTATTAGAGTAAATAATACAAGTCTTTTATTAATAAAAATTTATGTTAAAATTTATGTCTGATAAAAATATACTTTTATATCTTAAGTAATAAAATTTATAAAGTTCACTTAATATTATAAAAATATAGTAGTATGTATAATTAATGTAATTATATTACGTGTGGTAAAAATATCTTTGTATCACATAATCATTTGATAAAATAATATTCATAATAATAATAATAAGTAAAAGTTGTATTATTTTATAATAATATTAATTATTTTTAATATTAATAATAATATAATAATAATAATAATATCAATATTTATATTTACTAATGATAATAATAATCTTGATAATAAATAATAATATTTTATAGTAATACAAATGTTATAATAATAATAATATCTTATCTTAATAATATTTACTATATATATAATTATTATAATAAGAATAGTAATAATAATGTTTTATAAAAATAATCCTATCAAAAATAATAATGCTAATAATAACCCTAATATGATATCGATAATAAACAAAAAATGATATTTTTATTAGAATTGATAATTTTAACAAACATGATAATTTTAATATTAATGATACTTTTAATAATAATAATGATAAAAATAATAAAATAATAGTTTTTATAAAAATGTTATATTTTAATAATAACTATAGTAATAATAATAACAATAACAATTTTAATGATAATACTTATATTGATAACGATAATGATAATGATAATAATAATAATAATTTTTAAATAATAATAATAATGACGATAACAAGGACAATAGTAATAATAATCATTTTAACAATACTAATACTAAAATTAATAATAATTCAGTCGACTATATCTTTTAATCCGTTCATCGAAACCACACGATTTCTAAATGAAAAGTTATTAATTTTTCGCCAGTTTTCCAACGACATTCATATCATATACCTTATCTTAATCACATATGTATCAAATTCATAATTTACCATAAACTATTTAATGACGAAATTAAACATACAAGCATGCATAAACATATATACTCGAGCACTAGTCAGGGATACACTATTAATATATAAAAGTTAAGTTATGAGTGCTCACGTATCAATATTATGATTCAATATTGCAGGAAAGTACATAGACACAACGGGGATTATAAACGCTAAGTTGACCTCAAGAACTATACCCCGAACAATACCCATAACCTCCTTAGCTATAACCCATAACTCCCTTAGCTCTATCCCGCTCACAAAACCCGTTTGAAATAACTTGCTCATGACCTCGTCGTAGTATTTTATGTATAATACTAATACTAATAATACTAGTACTACTAATAATAATAACAATAAGTTTAATAATAATATTAATCTTAATAATAATAAGAATAATAAATATATATAAGTGAGAGCAGAGAGATCGAGTGATATGTGAATTTGAAACGAGCCAGAAATCGATACTTAAAGGAATGTGAGCCACCTAACCACCCCATGCGATCGCATAGGGTTCAAGTGGTTTAGCCATGCGATCGGATGGGCTAAACTTCCAGCTCATGTTTGATCATTTTTAGGCTGCCGACACTTTTATTAATTATTTATTTATATTATAATTAATTTATATAATTATTTATATATTATATTAAATTCTCATTCATAGTTAGTTTGTAAATTTTGTTCCAATGAGTCCTACGTTGACACACGACCTATGTGCCAGTTTCGGTTTCTCGAACGCATTTTCGTACGCTTAGAAAACTGATACTTTACGTTTCGTGACGTGTACTATTATTAGTAAGTAGACTTAAATCAACAATAAACTATATTATTTGAAATGTAACTTGAGCAATCGAGTGTTTTTGTCATTTTCTTCTACAAATCAATGTCTCGCTATTTTTCGTAGTATAAATAATATTATTTTAAATTAAAACGTTTTATGAGTAAGTTAATATTATATTCTATTACTTTGTAAAATATAAATATATTTTCATTTAGGAATGTAACTTAGAAATATTTATGTAGTAATATATTATTTTGTCTTTCAAAACTATTTATATTTCAAAGTATGATTTAAAATCATTTTCATAATAGAAAATATTGTATCATATAATGTTTACGTTCTTAAAACTTAAATAGATATAGTTCATTTGTGTTCTAGCATTTACTTTAACTTCTTAACGTATTAGTTGATATGTCCAAATATTAATCGAATCAATAAGCGAGTATTACTATCGTTTACTTAATTAATCATATATATCTAATATACATAAACTCGTTTTAATTTACGTTGCAAGTTATTCATATGTCTAACAACTAATATTCTAACTCACATTATTTAAACAAAGACATTAATAATCTAGTTCTATTATATCGAAAAACATTTTCGTACATTTGAAATTAAATCAATTTATTCTTATGTAATTTAGTATTCCACTAACTTTTGTCTAATTCTCGTTAATGACATTTTTGTTTTCATGTGTAGATCACTTTACCAATTATTTTGAATACCGTTAAAAAGAACAGATTTCTCAAATCAACGTGGACCTTACCCCAAAGACTTATAATAATATCATAATGTAACGGATAACTCAATCATTTGACATTATCTTCTAATTCCGTCGATAATATATTGAAATAAATACGTTCATGTAAGTATTATACATCTAATACTTTGTTAACGTTTTCAAGTTATAATATATACATATAAATATATACATATATAATCATATTCATTTTTATAATGGTTCGTGAATCGTCGGAATTTGGTCGAGGTCAAATGAATGTATGAACACAGTTTAAAATTTTTGAAATTCAGCTTAACAAACTTTGCTTATCGTGTCGGAGTAATATAAAGATAAAGTTTAAGTTTGGTCGGAAATTTTTGGGTTGTCACAAAAGCTTTATAATCAAGTGCTCATGATAAATGTATACTTTTACGATGCTTTTATTTCAGAAATCTCGTGACCTAACTTACGATGAATGTTACTTAAACTTGATGTTTACAACCTAGAAACTAGACATGGTAATGTCTACCAGCAGTTGAAACAAAAAGAACTTTTTGATGTCCTACTCAGTTGAAACTTGACATCTTATAAACAGTTTATTACTTAGCATTTACTATATGCAAACTTTTGAGATTAAACCTTAGTGGTTTATACTGATAAATGTTTACTGATTTTTTAGAACTGATTTTCGACAAATGATTTATGGAAACTGTTTTATGAAACATACGAGAACTATTTACTCAAACCTGTAGATTTACTCAACTTTATGTTGATCCGTTTTGCATGTTTTATCTCAGGTATTAGTTGCTTCTGCTGTAGAACATTGCTGTTACGCTGAAGTCAGGCCGAGCACTGGGACCAGAGTTAACATTCCATCAATGGATTTGACGGGGTGTTATAGCCACCCACCATGCCTTTCTTTCCCTTAGTCCCATGTTTGTCAAAAAGGTAGTCGGTTATAACATGCAGGACTTGGACGTGTTCCTTATGAAAGATTTTATCAGTGAGCCAAATGTCCAAGTGGGACATTTTTTCATTGCTGTGAAAACGGTAGTTAACCGTGTTAGCA
Organism: Rutidosis leptorrhynchoides; assembly: GCF_046630445.1. Lineage (NCBI taxonomy): Eukaryota > Viridiplantae > Streptophyta > Magnoliopsida > Asterales > Asteraceae > Rutidosis > Rutidosis leptorrhynchoides. The sequence continues at coordinate 145,031,200 of NC_092342.1, forward strand.
ATGAATTAGACTATGATCCGATGGGGAATGGTTCTTAGGGTGTTGGCTACAGTCTTTCCGGGGCTAAAGGCTCCGGCGCTCATTTGGTGCCAAGCGCTTGGATAGTCAAACTCCTTAGGTTTGGTAGTTGGGATTTTGCATGACAAAAGATAAGACCAAAGGATATCATATTTGCTCTTAAATTCCTTATAGATTCATAAAGCCTTGATGAATTGAAGCACACTCATGCTTCAGAATTACCCGGCTAGGTAAAAGTTCATGTAAGATTGTTCATCGATTGCATCTACTGTAAAGTTGACAGTTAGGGTGGAAGTGAACTCTAGGGTTGGGACCACATAAACAGGCTCATTTAAGTTGAAAATTGGGATCCAAGGGCTAATCGTTAAACTCCTGAATTCAAGCTTAAACAGGTCCTCAACCTCTTCAAGCATGCCTACTTCATCTAGAGGAGACCAGTCAATATACTTTCCTGGATAAAACTTATCTTTAAGCCTACGTTCTAGGCCAACTCTAAAACATTCGTTCATCAAGAATTATTGCAAACAGGGGTCTGTCGAAAGCCTACAAATGTCTTCTGGGATCATTGGCACTTCATCTTCTTCTACTTCTTGCTGAGCTACAGGTTGTTTCCCTGTCCCTTTGATTCCAATGCTCTTTTGTCGCTTAGCCCCATTTTCGAAGGTACCATGTGATCTTGGGGTTTCGCTAGTCTACAAAACAAAACAAACACGAGAGACATTGTGGAGAGGTAAATGTTAGCACACAAACAGTTAGTCTTCAAACTTTAACCATCATCACCAAGTTGATTTCAATAATTCACAACAAGTTTTATCATGCAACTCATGTCAACATTTAGCATACATGACTAAAACAAGTGCAATTAATCACTGTAAAGCATGACATTAAACAAGAATAAACCTCATGGCACATTCTCAAATTCATTAAAAAGTTGCAAAATTTAGCTCATGCAATGAAATATCGAAACATATGTAGTATCACAAGCTAAACATGCATTATCATCAATCATCAGGCTTCATTTGGTCAAACATGGTCAACATAAATCAATTGCAAAAAGTCAAACCTAGTCAAAGTCTAATTCATTCAAAATTTGGCTAAAGACAAAGAGCATTCATCAAATGATAGCAATTCTCCATGTTGTAACATAAATAAGCTGCAAACAAATACATTATCACTAATTTACATGCTCAGATTGGTCAAACCAAGTCTAACATCAAACTTTTGAACCCTAATTTTGAAAATTCAACTCATAAAAGCATGAAAGATGGATTCAAAGCAAGATAATCGTGGTAACCTATCAATTAAGTATTAACAGCATCAATTAACACTCCAATTTGGCTTGAAATCAAAAACCCCTAAATTGGATGAACCCTAGAATTTTAAATTCTAAATCGATGTAACTAAGCATGCAAATCATGTTAATAAACATCAATGTAGTCTAGATTCATCAACAATTTGACCATTATCATCATTAATCAAGCACAATCTAGAAATTAAGCATAAAGAGAAAAATAGTAAAAATCACAAGAATCATGTTAAAGAATGAATATAAATGATGGATTCTTACTTTTCCTACGTTAAATGTTGAAGATTTGCAAGAAATTAGATGAAATTTGAAGTTTTGTGTTGAATAGGGTCGATTAAGATTGAGAGAACGCCGCACTTAGAGAGAAAAATTGACTTGGGTGTGAAAAAGTGAGGTTTTGGTCGTGCAGATTTCTTAAGTTACCAGGTACAGGAGTGCCACTTTTATAGCAGGAGCGCCACTCCTGGTGAAAGAAAAGCGTCGCTCTTGAATTTAAAGCGTCGCTCTTGGCGAATGAAAAGCGCCGCTATTTAAAACAAAAGCGCCGTTCTTGGCTACTGCCCATTTTTGGTCCCAAAACACAGGTTAAAGTGCCGCTTTTAGAACAGGAGCGCTGCTCTTGATGAGCAAAAGCACTGCTTCTATAACAAAAGCGTCGCTTTTGTACCTGAATGCAGTTTTTCCAATTTAAAGTTCATTTTGACCCATTATCAAACTATTTTTGGTGTTTTATAGTTTTACCCATATGCATGAAATGTAAAAACATAAAAATGCTACCAAGAAAGGAATATCATACAATTCTAAATGAAATGCAACTAAAAGAAACTATGTACACAATTGGGGAAGTTTTTAATGAGTCTATCACCCGACTCCCATCCCCTTGAAAATTCAACTAATACTGGGGTGGTAAACTTCCCATTCCTTTGAGCTAAGGGAAACATTTACATTACCGCCACCACTTAACATTGACATTAACCAATCATTCATTACTTTGGCTTCATTGAATAAATCTTTGAGTTTGACTTTTTCACGTTTTGACAAGTTTGACACTAGGCGTTTTCTCAAATGATCGTACTTTTTGGATGAAGCCCGATGCACCCGCCCAAACAATTTTCTCATGGACTTGTCAACAACGTCATTTTGATCTTTGGGTTTACCTTGAGTTCCCTTGGTCAATCCCCCGACACCTTTAGTTGGTGAACTAACTTGCTTTGAGCTTGTGATGCATTGCATACTAGCAACAACTTGTGGTGTGGTCAAACGTATTGATGGTGCTTTAACAGGTTTGGTTCGTATGATCATGCATTTCCCCTTGACCCTAAGAGTCAATTTCCCGGTTCTAAAGTCAAAGAAAGAACCCGCGGTTGCCAAAAATGGCCTTCCCAAAACAAGGGGTACAACCGGATCTTCCTTTATATCGATAATGAAAAAATCAATTAGAAATTCCATGTCCCCCACCTTAACAATTAAGTCTTCGGCAATCCCCAAAATAGAGCTAATTGATTGATCAATTAATTTTACTCCCATTGTAGTAGGCGAAATGTCACCTAAGCCAAACCTTTTGTAAACAGAGTAGGGCATGAAGTTGATACTAGCCCCTGAGTCGGCTAAAGATGTAAGCATCTCTGACCCGTTCACATTACATAGGATAAGGAAAGGTCCGGGATCACCCATTTTTTGTGGTAGGTTACTTTTCTTTAAAATCCCGTCACACTTATTTTCCAAGAAAGCAGTGGATGCTTGCTCAGCATCTCCCTTTTTGGCCAAAAGTGTCTTCAAAAATTTCCCATAATTGGGCATATTCTCGAGAACCTCCGCCAAAGGGAGTTTAACATAAATGTTTTCATTATCGTTTAAAGTTCACTTACAATCCACATCCTTTAGATGTGTAGGAGGTAATGGTTGAGGATGTGAGATCGGTGTTTTTTTTTTCTCTTCGGTTGATGTAGTAAGAACATCGACATCGTTCTTTTGCTCCTTTGTATTCAATAAAGTTTTGACCTTTTTCTCTTTCTCAACCTTTCCCAATTTAAATCGCTCAAAATCACCCTTTAGTTCCTTGCATGTCGACTCGATAGCCTCCATGGACATTACACTTTTAACTTGATAGGGAATGAACATTGCATCATCCGAATCCTCTAAAATCTTGAGTACCCCATAATCTATCGTATCGATTTCCAACACTTCATCGAAATTTAACTTGTCCCCTTCAACATCGAACATGAAAACTTGAGGATATTTGGGTTGATCCTCTTTGGTTGAATCTATCGAGTTCACTTGAGCATAAGTATTGTTGGGATTTGATGAACTCGCTTGATTGTGGTTTGGATTGGTAGTGTTGCTCTCGATAGGAATAACTCGTGTGTTATTATGGTTTTGGTTTTGTTGGTTGTGTTGGGGGTGTTGGTTGTTTCGGTTGTTGTTATTGATGTAGTTTTGTTTGGGTTAACTTGAGTGTTTGAAGGTAAAGTTCATTGTGCTCTTTCGGTAACTTGATTTGAGAGTCTCCCAACAGTGCTCTCAAGATTTTGGAATAAGGCTTGTTGGTTTCGTATTTTTTGCTTCAAAAGTTCATTTTCTTTTGCTAGGAAAGCTTCGGTTGATTTTACCTTCTTAGTTTTGCATGATTTCTTCTAAACTCTTCGAAGGTTAGGATTGTTGAATGTTTTGTTGAGGTTGTTAATTGTAACCTTGGTTATTTTGTGGTTGACTATAACCTTGGTTGTTTTGATAATCCGAATTGGCTTGGTTGTTATAAGGTTGATTGTTGTAAGGTTGTTGGTTTTGGTATTGAAAATTGTTGTTCCAGTTTTGGTTATATTTGTTGTTGTAACCTTGGTTTTGGTTTGTAAATCTGGGTGGTGTATTGGTTTGGTTGTTGAATGACACTTGTTTTTGATTAGGATTGTAGTTACCTTGGTTTGATGTTCCTTCCCGTTGATAGTTTTGATTACTCACGTAGTTCACATGAGCATCCAAATTCATGGGAATGTCATCTAGATCAATATGATTACATTGAGTAATTTGAGGACAATTCTTCGTGAGATGTGGACCCTCGCATCGTTGACAACCTACTTGCATTTCTACTATCGTTTGTTAAAGCTTTCTCAACTCTTTCCCATACGTTTGAAATTGATTGTTCAACTTGCAAGCGCCACTTGCCTATTATCACTCTCGAGTGATCAAGGTATAGCCTTTGAACCGAAGACACGTTCACCTTCAGAAAAGGCAAGTCGTCGAAAATACTTTTCCCGAAACAAACCTCAAGTAAAACGCTCAGAAGCTGACCAGAAGGTAAGAAAACAAAAGAGCAATACTGCTCCTCTCAAACTTTCTAAGTTTATGGTCTCAAATGATGAGATTCCTCCTGACTCAAACGGGAAATGGATGGAATTTCAAGCTATGGGTGTTAATGGACAAACTACTGCCGTTCGGGCGTGGGTTCGCATTATCAATTAATCCTTTTAATGTGATATGCAGGGAACCAGGGTACCTGCAAATAACACATGGATAGTGGATAGCGGTGCTTCGAGACATATGACAGGATAGCTATCTATGCTCTCAAATGTACACCCAATTAAGGGAGGTTATGTTGCTTTTGCTGGAGATAAAGGTGGTCACATTTCTGCTCAAGGGTTGCTAAGGAATGAGAAAGTTAGTTTCCAGAAAGTGAACTATTGTCAAGAGCTTGCAAATAATTTGTTGTCGGTTTCACAAATATGTGAAAAATCTTTCAAAGTAGCATTTGATGATGAATATAGCTACATTTTAAAACCAGAATTTGTGATTCCACCAGAAATGGTTTTGATGAAGGCTCCAAGACAAGCTGATCTTTATATGTTGGATATGAATGTTGCTACTTCAACTTCTGAGTATCATTAAGCTTTTGTTTCTAAAGCAACTGAATACAAGTCTATCACTTGGCACAAACGAATGGGTCATTTAAGTTTTCGGAAAATGAATCACCTTTTTCACAATAATCTTGTAGAAGGTGTTGATCTTCGATCTTTTCAGATTTCAGGAACATGTGTTCCGTGTAAGAAGGGTAAACAGCGAAAAAAGGTCATAAGCTAATTAAGTACAATCCAATCTCTGATTCACTTGAATTGTTACACATGGATCTTTTCGGTCTAATACGTTTTGAAAGCGTTGATGGAAGTAAGTACTGTCTAGTTGTAACTGATGATTATTCAAGATTCTCTTGGGTAATGTTTTTAAAAGAAAAGTTTGCTAATTTTGAGAATTTGAAGGTGCTAATCAATCGATTAGAAACAGGTTTTAATCTCAAAGTGAGAAAGATACGATGCGACTGTGACGACCCAGAAAATGTTGACTTATTTTTAACTCATATCTCTAAAACATTTAATATTTCTGACACGATAAGCAAGGACTGTTAGGTTAAATCTCAAAAATTTTGAACTGTTTTCATATATTCATTTACCCTTTAACCATTTCTGACGATTCACGAACAACTATTTGTAAATAGATATGTATGTATATATATATATATATATATATATATATATATATATATATATATATATATATATATATATATATATATATATATATATATATATATAATTTGAAATATAATATTATACGTAATAATATATGATATTATAATAATTATTATTTAAAATGTATTTATATATAAATAAAGTGTGTGTGTATATATATATATATATATATATATATATATATATATATATATATATAAGGTTTTGAATTTATTGAACGATAGTTACAATAGTTTATTATTTCATTTGATATTAAACAAGTAAAATACTAACTTATGAGAATATAAAAATTAGTGATGGTCCATAATTAAGTTATGTAAAATTTAAGATTATTAAAAATATTTTTACTTTATCAATTTGAGTTTTACTACTCCGTACATATTATTTGGAACTGAAAATAAATATTAGAATCACCTTTTTGATCAGGTTTTAAACATTTAATGACCAAAATAAATAAATATATTTAATATTAAAAATTCGAATTTTGTCGAAGACTTTTATCCGCCACCGATTATTAACGGAGCACGTTATAGCACTCTGTGAAAACTGTCGATAGAAAAAACAAATGTATGATGGCTAACTAATCAATCCACACATTTTAATTATAATGTCAGATTATATCATATTGGTTACCAGTGGGTATATTTCATATTCTACTTTTTGGTGATTGAAATCACAAACAGTTAACCACTTATTTCATTTGAGCATTTCATCCGTGATTGAAAAGAATAAAGTGAGGTACTTTGTTCTCCACAATCTATCTCATCTATCTATTCTATTTATATATATATATATATATATATATATATATATATATATATATATATATATATATATATATATATATATATATATATATATTTATCTCCATCACATCTCCGTTAAATCTCCACCTCCTGCGGTCTCTAAACACCACCACTAGACCACCACGTTACCACCTCAATCCACCATCACCATGGAAGCTGCAATAATCGAAGACCGACACCATCCACCCACTTCTATTAACCTCATGCTAAAAAGTTTCTATTCCTGTTTCACTTCCACCACCAAGAACCACCCTCACCATAACCATAAACCCACACCAAACCATCTCCATTTTTCTGTTTCGGTTTCCTGTCTTCTTGTTTCTGTTTTGGACAAACGACACTAAACCACCACACCATCTTCTCCATCAATTAACCATTTTTTTTATGTTTCACTCACGAAAAACCTTATCAAAACAGGCTGCCAAAATAGCCATTGCAGTCGTGTGTTGCTGCTGCTCTTATGTTTTCTTTCCTGTCTAAAACCCTCGCCACCACCACCTTGCTACTGCTAATGCACCTGCTGTAGTTGTTCCTGTTCATGATCGAAGACAAAACACCACCAGTGTGAACTACTGTATCCTTTATCTGCTCGAAGTAAATAGCTGCTATTGTTGTACGATATTTTTCTGTTTCTACTGCTGCTTGTCGTGTTCAACTTGCAACCATCAAAACCCACTACTGTAGATAAACGAAAAGAATGATGATGATGAATAGTAACGATAAGATTGAATAATGATGATGATGATTAAGTTGATGATGATATACATGATGTTAATGATCGATGATGTTGATGTACGATGATGACTATGATGATATAGATAAATATGATGATTATGGTAATGTTAATTAAGAAGAAGACACAGATAGATATAATGGTTAAATATGTATAGTATATGGAATATTTCAGAGAAATGAGTTAGCTCAGATGGTTTGGGAGTGTGTTAGGGGAACGAGAGGTCGTGGGTTCGAGCCCGAGCAGTTGCCTTTTTTTTTATGGAAGCTTATAATATCTTTTAAGGTAGTATTATAATTATTATTATTATTATTATTATTCTTAATCTTATCATTTTATTATTAATATAAGTATTATTATTATTATTATTATTATTATTATTATTATTATTATTATTATTATTATTATTATTATTATTATTATTATTATTATTATTATTATTATTATTATTATTATTATTATTACCCCTACATACTAAAACTCATGAACATTTGTGTAGTTTCAATTGTTAGAGATTGTAGTTTTGACTTTGCGTTCACACTGCAATCGGCCCCTCACCTTCGCCTCAATTTACACAACGACCCCTCAAGTTTTCATTTTTTCATGGGTAAAAAATGTAAATATACAATTTTATTAAAATAAAAGAAACAAATTCCACCCGAATCTTTAACGGGTCCTATCTTCTCGTACGGTGCGAGTTAAATTTTTCCGAGCCCATCGTTCAACTCAAAAAAATCTTACGAACACAACGGGACTAACTATACGCGAGATGGACACTTAAAAAAAACGCTCAATACATCGGACTATATTCAATACATATACACACCTATAATACGCTCCGTTAACTATGAATACGCAACCCAAAGACCCCGCGGTATCGCGCGGGCTCCTTTTTCTAGTTATTATTATTATTATTATTATTATTACTACTATTACTATTAATATTATTATTATTATTATTATCATTATTACTAAAAGTATCATTATTTTTAATTTTATCATTATTATTATAATTAATATAATTATTATTATCATTAACATTATTATTGTTAATATTATTATTACTATCATTACTATATTATTATTATAATAACAAACAAATATTTTTTTATATAAATAACTACATTTAATACATGTAACATAACTATATTAACATTTTTACTAATTATTTATTTAAAGTATATAAAATAGATATATTTAATTAAATTATTAATGAAACCTATAAATTATTAAATATAACAACTTTATCACTAATAATAATATTTAAATTTTTCGATTACAATATATGTTTTAATATATATAACTGATATAGGTTCGTGAATCCGAGGTCAACCCTACATTGTTCAGTTCCGTCGTATGCATATTTTTCTACAAAATATCGTATTGTGAGTTCATTTGATCCCTTTTTACTAATGCTTTTGCAATATATATTTTTGGGCTGAGAATACATGAAATGCTTTTATAAATGTTTGACGAGATAGATACAAGCAAAACATTCCTCGAATGAATTATTATACAGACGAGAGGTTATGTAGGTTATTATACCGAATATTTCCCCTGATTTTTATAGCTTGGTAACCTAAGAATTAGTGTTTATTATAATTGCCACTAATTGACACGAATCCTAAAGATAGATCTGTTGAGTCCCCAAAATAATTAAGGATTCAATTGTGACAAAACTGTAATTTATTTTCACTAAAATGTTATGTGTAGCCAGCACAAGTTTGTTTATGTATAGACAGCAAATATTGCTATGTCAAGTGTTTAGTTTGCTGCTCAGTCTACCAGAACAAGGTAGACAGTGTTCTTCAATTAGCACATGATGTGTACTCAGCAATTCAAGAATATCAAGTGTCTCAGCAATAAAGAACCAGCACAGCTAGAATGCAGCTTACTACACATGGCTGCATACTTAAATACAGCTTAACTTGAATTGCTGGTATCAGAGCATCAGTCTTGATAATTTAATATCTTGGATCTGAATTCTCTCATGACTGCATACTTAAATACAGCTTACCTTAAAAATAGCTCTTCCAATAGACCACCGAAATTTGATGAAGATGAGTATGAAACTTGGAAGGTAAGGTTCATGCTTCACTTGGAGTCTATTAACCCACTTATGCCTGGTATTGCCACAGATGGTCCATTTGTCCCAACTGAAACTATTGATAGCATTCCAGCCACTGCTGACACTCCTGCCATTCCTGGTAGAGAGGTTGTTCTCACTCCAGCCAAATGGGATGCTGAGGACAAACGTCGTGTTGGACTTGACCCTAAGATCAGAACTCTGTTAGCTATAACTTTACCTAATCACCTGTTCAAATTGATTAAGGGAAAACTGAATGCTAAGCTTATGTTAGACTATCTAGATGTTACTTATGAAGGCATGGATGAGGTTAGGCAGAACAAGATTATTACTTTGAAAAGAGAGTATGAAATGTTCTTTACCTATAAAAATGAGACCCTTAAGCAAACCTACATTAGGTTTAACTCCTTAGTTGCTGACCTGCTTACTTTGAAAATCACATATACTAATTTTGAACAAGTAAACAAATTCATTGACTCATTATCAGCCAAATGGAAACCAGTGACTGACCCTCTAAGAACCACCCAGACTTTAAAGAACTTTAACATGTCTTCCCTCTATGGTACACTTTGAAACCATGAGAAGGCAGAAGCTAAACTTGAACTAAACTTAAAAGAAAACTTTAAGTCTGCCCCCACTACTTCAAAATCTTCTAAAACAGATGATACTGCTCTTATGGCTGCTGCTAAAAAGAAAGCTCAAAAGGCTTTACTGGTTCAAAAGTTGACAGCAGAAGAAGAGTCAGCTGAAGATGATGTGGATAGTGGTACTGGGTCTGAAGAAAGCAGTGATGATGAAGATGATGTGGAAGGTTTTGCTGAAGGGAGTAAGAAACCAAGTGCTAGGTATAGCAACAAATCAGTCAAGGGTCCTAAATCTGAGTGTTATAATTGTGGGAAGGTTGGACATTTTGCTGCTGAATGCATGTCCAGGAAACCTTCAACATCACATGCTAACTCCTTCTCAAAACTTGATAAGTACAAGAACAAGTACAAAACTATGAAGGCTCAGATGATGGAAAGTGTAAAGGCTGATAAGAAGGGAAAGAAGCCAGAAAAGGTTCTAGTTGCTGAGCATCATGATTGGGATGAAACCAGCTCTTCTTCATCTTCTGACAGTGATACTGATGATGATGATGATGCTGGTTATGCTTCTGGTAAAAAGCTGTGTTAGATGGCCAAGGAGGTCGAGGAGTCTGATGAGGATGATAATGGTAGTACGTTTGTAGCTGATATGAGGGAAGCTGATTGGAAAAAGGATTCACCTCAATGGAAATCTGAAATGCTGTATAAGGTTGATAATTTTTGAACTTATACTGATGATGAAAAAGCTAAAATGTTTGACTACCTAAGAGTTGATTTATGTAGATGCAGTACACGTGAAGAAGTTTTGAAAAATGATAACAAATCTTTAAATGATATACTTAAAAGCAAAACTGATGAAATTAAGATCTTGAAGGATGAAATTTCAAAACTTGAAAAATAAAATTTTGCTTTAAAGTCTCTTCACGTTGAGGCAGCAGATGTTAAGAACCAGCTAAACGACCTCAAGAAGGTTGTTGCTTCATGGTGTACATATGCTCAACGCACAACTAAGTGTGTAAATGAGCAGGTACCTGCCCAAGTGGAAGCATTCTTTGCTGGTGACTATGTTATTGCTGCCGCTCTTGTAGAAGTTACTTACATGGACCCCATTCTTGAAACTAATCCTGAAGTAGTTTTGCCAAATAATTTTGCCAAGATAGTTAAGGGTAAAAAGGTCTTAACAATAAAGTTTATCAGACCTACAGTGACCCCACCACCGTCCATGAAAGAAATTTTGGAGGATGAAGTAAAAGCCAAGGAAACCAGTACTTCAATTGATGAAACTACTGATCCATCAAGCATTTACTATATGACTCCAAAGGAAAGACGCATTAAAAGGGAAATCACTGAAAACAACCAAAGAAAATCAAAAACAATTGATTCCCCTTCATGCTCAAATTCCACCAATGCTGAGCCAGCTGATGAACATTGTACTGGTCAACCAGTAGCTACTGACAAGACAGCAAAATGCAATACTGGCAAGTCGAAAGCAGTAATCAAGATTCACACAAATCGTTCGGTATGAGCTGACGGGTCAGTAACTTCCCACACTGGATCGTCGAACAACAAAGGCAAAGAAGTATACCATAATTATGGTACTGGTTCTAAAAGGAAATCTGCCCTTAAGGAAAAAGCTAAAGTGAACCAAATTGTGGAATCATGTGCTGAGTCATCTATCACTGAGATAATGACTGTCAAACTTGACCAGCTCATAGCTGCCATATCTGAAAGTAGACCCGATCTTACTGCACCCATTTACTCAGTGTATGATTAGTCACCGATACCAAATGTGAGAAAATACTACAAGTGTGGCAGCAAGTTTCACTTAGCCAACCGGTGTACTCTAACCCTAACCCAATCTGCTGCTACCTCTTCAAGCAAGCCAGAAGATAGGAAGAGATCATCAAAGATGACCCTTCCAGAACCTATCCTTGGATGGGTTCCCAAAAAGAACTAATCTCTTAGCTACTGTGCAGGGCATTCAAAACAAGCAAATCTGGTATCTCGATAGTGGTTGTTCGAGACATATGACCGGATGTAAGTCCCTGCTGATGGACTATCAAGAAAAGGATGGTCCAGTTGTATCATATGGAGATAATTCATTGGGTTACACAAAAGGTTTTGGTACTTTAACAAATGGGAATGTTACATTTTCAAATGTAGCATATGTCATTGGGCTTAAACATAATCTACTCAGCATAAGCCAACTGACAAGCAAAAGTAAGATAGTCCAGTTCAGAAGGAAGATTGGCACTATTTTTGATAAGACAGGGAAGCCATTGCTGACAGCAAAAAGACATGAGAACATGTATCAAATTGAAATGAACACAGCAGTCGCAACAACTGATACTTGTTTTTATTCAAAGGCAGTAGACAACCTTAAGTGGTTATGGCACAATAGACTCTTACATCTCAACTTCAAAGATATTCATAAGTTATCTAGTAAAAGTTTGGTGTCTGGGCTACCCACAATGTCTTATGTAAAGGACAGACTGTGTCCTGGATGTGAAAAAGGGAAGCATCACCATGCCTCATTCAAGTTAAAGCAGATTTCATATGTTGAGAAACTATTTCACCTACTTCATATGGATATTTTTGGTCCTGTTAATATAGCCAGCTGCAGTGGGAAGAAGTATACACTGGTGATTGTTGATGAATATTCCAGATACACTTGGGTATTCTTTTTGAAGCAAAAGAGTGAAGCTGCTGATGAAATTATCAATTTTATCAAAAGAATGGAACTACTGAATGGGCAACTGGTGAAGCAGCTTAGAAGTGATCATGGTATAGAATTCAGAAATGCTACTTTGGAAGAATTTTGTGCTAACAAAGGTATTTCACATAATTTTTCTACTGTGAGAACACCTCAACAGAATGGTGTTGCAGAAAGAAGAAACAAAACTCTCATTGAAGCAGCAAGATCTATGTTGGCTGATTCTGGGCTGAAAAATTCATATTGAGCAGAAGCTGTGAACACTGCATGTTTTACCCAAAATAGATCTTTAATAGTGAGAAGACATCAGAAAATTACTTATGAAGTTCTCAAAGGTAGAAGACCCTCAATTTCATTTCTTCATGTATTTGGCACTCCCTGTTTCATTCTAAACAATAGGGATCAGCTAGGGAAGTTTGATGCTAAGGCTAATGAAGGTATATTTCTTGGATATTCCAACATGTCAAAGGCATATAGGGTTTTCAATAAAAGAAGGGGTTGTTTTGAAGAATCTATTAATGTTACATTTGATAAAACTGCCCCTACTTCATCTTCTGGTCAAGAAGATGAGGAGTTACTTTTTGAAGAGCCAACTCAGCAAGTTCTAGATGATGAAGAAGATCCAGCAGCAAATCCCTCACCAATCCATGTTGCTGGGTTCTCTGATGATGAGATGGAACACTCTATTCTATCTGTGTCTAAACCAGGTAGACCTACTGGCTCTACAGAAGTGTTACAACTTGAGCATAGGTCTACTGGTTCTGAAGGATCTCAAGCTGGTACTGGTCACACTCATAATGAACAGATGTCTCCCACTGCTGCTCATTCCTCTGAGCCAGCTGATGATCAAGATGTTGTGTGTTCCACAACAAGCTCACCTGTTCATAACTCAAGATGGACAAAGGAGCATCCAATTGCACAAGTTATTGGTAATCTGGAAAGTGGTGTTAAAACAAGAAGACATGCAATCAGCAATTTTTTATATGCATGTAAATTTTGTATCTACCATTGAACCTACGTGTCCTGAAGAAGCAATCAAAGATCCTTGCTGGGCAGGAGCTATGCAAGAAGAGATCTCCCAGTTTGATAGGAATAAGGTTTGGACTTTGGTACCTTAACCTGATGATGAAACTAAAAAGATCATTCGTACCAAGTGGGTTTTCAAGAATAAGATCGATGAAGATGGGATTGTGATCAGAAACAAAGCTCGATTGGTAGCTCAGGGCTTAAAACAAGAAGAAGGATTGGATTATGGAGAGACATATGCACCAGTGGCTAGGATGGAAGCTATTAGATTGTTCTTGACATATGCTGCTAAGATGAACTTTAGGGTATTCCAGATGGATGTTAAGTCTGCATTTCTAAATGGGAAGCTGCACGAAGAAGTCTATGTTAAACAACCTCCTAGTTTTGTAAGCAGTAAATATCTAGACCATGTCTACAAGTTAGACAAAGCTCTATATGGCCTAAAACAGGCACCAAGAGCATGGTATGAGACACTTCATGTGTATCACACTTGTATAGGTTTTAAAGTTGGAACAATTGATACCACTCTATTCTCAAAAGAGATAGATAGTGATCTCTTGCTGGTATAGATATATGTGGATGATATTATGTATGGATCTAAAAATGAGAAACATTGTCAAGATTTTTCAAAACTTATGTCAAAGACATATGAAATAAGTTTACAAAGAGATTTGCAATACTTTTTATGATAGCAAATTAAACAACTTGATGATGGAATTTTTTTAAGTCAAGATAAATATATCAAATATATGTTAAAGGAATTTGGTCTGACCTGTTTAAAATATATAGGGACTCCAATGGCAGCATCTATCAAAATTGATGCTGATCTCAATGGTGAACCAGTCAATATCACTGAATACAGAGGTATGATTTGGTCCCTACTTTATCTCACAGCTAGCAGACCAGATATTATGTTTGTCACTTGTCACTGTGCTAGATATCAAGCTGATCATAAAGAGTCACATTTGCTAGCAGTAAAAAGGATATTTAGGTATCTGAAAGGTACTGCTAAACGTGGTCTTTGGTATCCCAAAGACCAGGATTTTGAGCTAATTGGGTATTCAGATGCTGACTTTGCAGGGTGTAAGATAGACAGGAAAAGTACTACTGGTGGTTGCCAGTTACTGGGTGGTAGGCTAGTCAGTTGGACAAGCAAAAAGTAAAATACTGTGTCCACATCCACTGCTGAGGCAGAATATGTTTCTGCTGGTAGTTGTGCTGCTCAAGTACTATGGATGCAAAGCCAGCTGAAGGACTACGGTGTTCATGTTATAAAAACTCCAATCTACTGTGACAACACAAGTGCTATTGCTATTACCAACAATCAGGTGATGCATTCTAGAAAGAAGCACATTGACGTTCGATATCATTTCATAAGGGATCATGTTCAAAAAGGAGATGTGGAGCTACATTTTATTTCCACAGACAAGCAGTTAACAAATCTCTTCACAAAGCCCTTAGATGAGAAATGTTTTAACTATCTCATCTCTGAGCTGGGTATGCTTGAACACTAAAATAAAAGACAACTTTGTTGGTGTGATGGCTATATAACATGTAGGACAAACCAGCAAGCTACAACTTTCACTTACTGCCTACATGTCAAACAGTCAGCACAACAAGGTCTTTTATATCTTGGTTAGTCAATTTTCAAATTGAAATAATAAATAGCTCACAATACTTAAATGATACCTTAAATCGAAACTCATTTACTCCCAATGATTTAAAATTAAATTCATAACATATTAAATGTCACCAAGAATTTTTGTAGTTAATACAAAATTTATCTTATTGTTTTTAACTTCATTTTGAATTGAAAACTGCTGCATTTAATGCTTAATGGGAAGTATGAGTGTTCAAGCCGATTAAACGTCATGTCAAAAGTCTGTGTCCCCTCAAAAATGTGCCAGTCTGTCACATCTGCCCACGCTCCTGCAGATGACAGTTGCCATTTTCTCTCTCATGAACTTTTTTCACCAATCTGAAAGGTTAAATAAGGTGATCCATTTCACATAATAACCTATGGTTATTAACTCTTTGATTTACCTTTCAAACACACACACTTTTCTCTCTAAATTCCCAAATCTACAAATCTTCAAATCTTTCAAACTCTCATCTTCAACAAGTTCATCAATGGCAGACCAATAACAACAACAATCACCACCCATAGAAAACCAACTAGAGGAACAACAATCACAGCAACAACAACCAGAACAGCATCCTCCACCAGTCATCGAGGAACAAGTTGTACAGGTTCCACTGTTCAATCTTCATCCTAATCTGGTCAGTGCTGCTAATGCACCAGATCACACTCTTATTCGCCTATCGAGAGGCAATGCTGCTCATGCCCTGTCCATTCTCAAATCTAAAGCCAACATGGGCTATGAAACGTTAATCGATTATATAAGGCAATCACCTCTGGCTCGAGCAATTACAGGTGTACCTTCACGTCTTTATCCAGCCTGCTTGGGCAGATTCTGGTATACTGCTACCATGGCCACCACTCCATAGAACATTCCATGTATTCATGGCATGGTTACTGAAACCCTACCCTGCTCAATCACTGTTGATGCCATCCGACAAGCTCTTCATCTGCCAAGTGGACCTTTTGTTACTTCTCCTACCAGTGATGAGTTTAGAAGGGAGGTACTGGAAATTATAGGGTTCAATCGACCAGTGGCTCATACGCCCTTAAGGAAGCATATGCCACCTCTATGGTATTATTTCTTTGGATTGCTGACTCAATGCATCAGCCAGAAGTCAGGGAGTTTTGACCAGTGCTTAGATTTTGAGCTGAAGATTGGTCACGGGTTGCTGTTTAACCGCAATATTGATTATGCCGGTGAAATTTTCTTGCGACTAAGGGAAATGGTGCTTGCACGCTAACGAACACACTTAATCCCCTTTCCAAGGTTCTTGAGCCTTGTTTTTGAAAATGAGCTGGGTGAAGCTTACCAGCAGATTGCTGATGAATCATTCGACCTGCCTCCAAAGCAAGGGGATGCCAAAAGATGCTCCTACTGCTCCACATACTGGTTTAACACCAGGCATGCTCGGGGTGGAGTTCACCAAACGACTGCCTATGGTGTTGCACCAGTTGAGGGAGAGGGACCTTAGCTCAAGCCAGCTGTGAAAATAAAGAAGCTAGCTACCTCAACTAGTACAACCACCATCTCACATACTGGTAAAGAAGTAGTTGTATTAGAATCTAGTGCTCTCTGATAATAAAGATCAGCCCTAGTCTTATATACTGACTACCCACTTCTACTATTGGAATCCATTGCTTAACTATTTCTTGGTAACAGGGAAATCCAAATGAGCTAAAGCTGGCTCCAAGCAAACCATAGGAGGGATTACCCCAGTCTCAACTGCTGCTTCTGAAAAGAAAGCAGCTATGGAACCTGGTGCGTCTCTAGACCAAACAGCAGAAATCTCTAACTTAATTAAAAATATTTTAACTGCCGACTTGAAAAATGAATGTGGAATTAAAGGCACAACCTTAGCTCCCAAGCTGACTGGTTTTAAAACCAGTGTTAAGAAGAGTAGCAACCCATACTCTTCTAACCAGACATTTCCACATTTTTCAAAATTATACTTCATGAAATATCCTCTGCTGACAGTACAACCAGCAGAGAACATAACTGACCCCCAAAGCAGACTTGAGCTGGCTCCTCATCATGTTGAATCAGCTCAGGCTACTGCACAGCTTAAATGTTACTTGGTTCATGATAAGCATCACACTCCTACATTATTACCAGCTAGAACTCTTACACTATATGGGTCAACATGTGTTACCAATGAGTCAGCAAAGTCACAGCTGCACTTACAGACAACTAACTCCGTCTCAATTAAAGGGCATACTAAATCACCAGTCTGTCCCTAGAGACCATCAATAGATGCAATTGTTGAGTCAAATTTATTTGGTTCTACAGTCGTTAACAAAAAATGTTCTCTTATTTCAGTTATTAGCAGGGTGGATGAACAGGCAGAGGGGGAGCAAGAAAATGATGTTATTGTTTCTATTGATGAGCTCTCTGTTTCTGTTTCTACTACTGGTGTTGGTGCTACTGATTTGTCTACTGGTGGTACTGATACTAGTGTTGTTGCTTCTACTGCTGCTGGCTCTACTGTAGACATTGTGGATGCTGGTTCTACAGATCTTACTATTCATGAGGAGCTAGCTACTGCTGATGTTTCTGATGCTCCTCCTGTACTTGAAAAGGTTATTGATAATATTGTTAAGGAGGTTCTTAATTTTGATACTGTTGGCACTACCACTGTTACTCCCCCTGCTTCTACTGAGGATATTACTACAGGTGGTGACCAGGATGACATGGTGCCTACTGATGCGCTTATCGTAGCAAATGCTGCCTATTCTGCACATGTCACTGGTTCTACTGAATCTATTTTGGATGCTGTTACCTCTGATACCACTACCACTGATTCTTCTCAGGCTACTGCTTCTACTGAGAAGAAACCATATGTGTGCCAGTTACCAGATCCTGATGAAGTTCTCCCTAACTTCATCTTCAGGGGAGCTTCTATTACTCCTAAGATTGCCTTGCTGGTGGATCAGCTGACTATTGATCCTCAAAGTGCTTTAATCTCAGCCAGCAAGCTACCAATGGAAGAGATGGTTGACCTATTGTCTCAGCTTGATCAACCAGCAAGAAAAGAGGTGTATGAGAGGTTGGCCACCCTACAACAAATCAATGAGCAGCCATACTACCATTACTTTGGTATAGCTCCAGCTGCTTCTCCATGGCCTGGTACTTGGAGGCCTCTCAAGTTCATCATCGATCCTACTACTGGTCAGTGTGTGATGCAGAATGTCCTTGATTCACCAGTACCTTCTGATTCTTCAGCTTCTTCCTCATCATCTTCTTCATCTGATGGTGATGCTAATAAAGGTGCTGGTAAGGGCGAGCCAGTCACTCATGATAATGTCACTGATAATGTGACTGGTTCCAAAGACACACTAGTGGATCTCACTGATGATGCTGATAATGATGCTGACAAGGATACCAGTGGTTCAAAACCTTTAGGTGAAGGTAAAAATGATGGTGATCATGGTGATGAGTCAGATTCTAAACTTCCACCTCCACCACCCCACGGAGTTAATCCTATTATCGCTGCTAGTGATCGCCCCTCAACCAGTAGTTTTGATTCTACTAAGGTAGCTGCTATTTCTACACTGGCTGTTTATCGTACAGTAGCCAGAATCACACCAGATCTACAAAGAACCATCCACACTACTCTTGTTGATCGAATGACTGAAGCCATATACAGAGCTGGGGATGTTACAACTTCCACTATTGATGCCCAGCTCAAACAAGTATGTACAACTTCCACTATTGAAGCCCAGCTCAAACAAGTATGTACTTTTGCTGATCTTGCAGTGGATGCCATTGTCCAACACCATGAAGAAGAGGAGAACCTAAAAAGGCAAATCATCTCTCACAATGAATACACTGATCATATTGCCCGTCTTCAAGCTGAACTTGATGCTGCTAATAGAAGGATTCTCTTTCTAAATGAGGAGAATAGGGTTTTAGAAGAGAGATTAGATTCGCAGGAACAGCAAATGGGCACAATGCTTCCTGCCACTGCTTATGTTCAAATGGTAGAGACTATGCAACGAATGGCTTCCCTACAAGCTAATGTTAGGGCCACTACTGATCAAATGGCCATGGGTGTTGCAAGGAATGAAGTCAGAACTTCAAACCTATGCCTCAGACAATATGGTGTAGATCCTAGTAGCCATCTATCTCATACTAATGCTGACTGGAACAACTTTTCCTATTTAGTTCCTGAATCAGATAGTGACCATGACGCACAGGTCTCCCCTGCTCATCCTTCTGCCCCTGCTGATGACAAAACGGGGGAGAAGAAGTCTAAAAAGAAATCTAAAAAGAGAAAACAATCTGGGGGGAGCATGAGCATGAAAAGGCCCCAAAACAGCAGAGGAGGGATGGTGATGATGGTGGTGATGATGGTACTGGTCAAGGTTCTGGCACTAAGCCCAGCAACGCTCATACTGAAGCAGATGTCCAGGCAGCTGGTGAATCTCAACCCAGTGTGTCTGTCACATCTGTGGATGATATTGGTTCTGGCAGTAAGCCCAGTGATGTGTCTGAACTGGTTTTAGCTGAATCCTTTGCTGTCTCTCAAACTATTGAACGAAAAATGAAAAGAAAACTAGAGAGGCATCAGGAGAGATAGCAGGAACTAGATGCTTCTTTCAATGCTAAATTTGAGGCATTTGTTGCTCTAAAACGACACAAAATTGAGCATGTACGATCCCTCGATCCTGAAAAGCGTGAAATTCATGAAGAACTTCTCAGCATTGTTGAACACAAAACGGCTGCTTTGAAAAGAAATGCTAAGTTCATGGTGAAATATGATAGAAAGAAAGCAAAGTTGTATGCTGAGTGAGCAGACAGAATTAAGAAGATGACTCCTGAATAGATGAAAGATTACTTAGCTTCTACTGAGTCATGAGGGGTTAGAGCTGATGTTTTCATGAAATGGCTAGATGCAATGTTAGAAACCAGCCAATCCTCTCGACCAGCATCTTCTGATCAGCCAGCTGCACATCAATATCCAGTAGACATCATCAACCTTGATGAGGATGAATTAGCTGAGGGGGAGCACTTAGCAATTGTTCCCTATCTGCCTCCACAAGAACCAGTATCAACACAAGAACCATCAACTAAACCCATGCCAATCGATAAACAAAGGGTAAAATCTGCTCCTAGGGACAACAAGCCTCTAAGCAAAGGACCCTTATTTGAGGCAGCTGATGAAGATACTGCGCCAGTTGTGCCAGCTGATACTGAATAGTCAGCTGGTATCAAAGACACAGTAAGAAGTGCAGTGATTGAAGACCCAGCCAGTAGTGTGCTGCTGGGTGTAACAAGTGTTGAAGACCCAGCTAAGGTGGCTGAGCTGGGTGCTAAACAAGATGATGATACTATTGATCCTGCTGATTTCACAGTCTGGGGCAGAGGAGATCATCTATTTGTTCAATCACCTATCTCTGCCCGGACTCTTGCTTATTTTAAGAGGACACATGATGAACATATTGATCAGTAGTCAGTAAGTTCTTCTGGCATAGCAAAATCAATCATGTACCCTCAATCTTCCTTAAAACGTCATGATAAACACACAACTTGGGAAGATGATTTAGTTGCATGGTGTGAGCCAGATCTAAGAAGGATGAATCCATATGAAAGAGAGGCTTACAGGCTGGAGATCACTGTACCTGAATTGCTTAAGCAAAGACAAGCAGCTATTTCTGAAAGGATACGCCAAGTTAGATTACTGCATCATCCACTTGATCAGCCATTCTATATTACTGCCTTGACTTATGGCATTGAAATTGGTGTGTATCTAAATAACAGTGGTCAAAGGCTACATACTGATGAAGAAAAAGCTCAATTTTATGAGGCTCAGCAACTGGATATAGATCTGAGGCAATATCATGATTCCCTTAATACTGCTGAGGGCAGGGAGAAGATTGCAACAGGAAAATCCCTCAACATTACTGCCAATGACTATCTTCAGGGTCTACAAGTTGAAAGGTAAAGAAGGGAGGATGCTGATGCTGAACTTACTGAGAGGCTAAGGCTTTAGGAAGAAGAAGCTAAGTTGGCTGCTGATAAGAAGCAAGAGGCTGAGTCCATCAAGTTAGCGAAAGCTATTGTTAAAGAACAGGACAAGGCATTCGATAAACTGGAAGCTGCTGAGAAAGCACCTGCTGATGCTCCTATAAAAACTGAACGTACAATAGAATTATCTGATCATTACTATAGGAGTAGATATGGTGATGTGCTAACCAGAAGATCAAATCCAAGCAAGATCATCAAGGTGCACAAAAGCACAAAAAGGGCTTTCTCTGTCAACAGAGAAGATAATGTTCAGGAAAGAATTGACTACACTGAACTGAGAACCTTAGGGTTCAGTGAATGGATGGAGATACTGCAGTACTTTATTGGCAAAGGTAAAAGTGGTATCAAAGATACACTAAAACCTGAACTTCAAGAGCTCTTCAACAAAGCAGTAAAGTATGGAAATGCACCAGTAGTGAATGTAGAAGAAGTTCTTTCTCAAAAGCTTAAAGGTAAGAAATCTACTGGTGAAGGATCACACAGAAGAGATCCCATCATTCTACCTCCTCAGATTCCAGTATTCGACCCTGTTGAAGTGCCTTAATTGTTTCCTGAAGGCTGGGCAGCCCTCAAAGTGAAAGAAGAAGAGCTATCTGAAGATGAAAAAGATAAAGATAAAGATAAAGACAGATAGCCTTCTTGTGTTATAATTGTATCTTTTGTTATTTCATTTTTCATTATACTATTTTGTAAATGTATGTATATACTCTGCTATAGTGAAAATGAAATGAGTTTATCTTCAAAATCAAATCATTTTATAAGATATAGATAACTCAGCAAAAGATTCCAAAACAAACCTAAAAGGGACAAATTTACTGCCTATTTTTCATTAGGTCCCTTAATGCTGGCTTTAGTGTTTTCTCTTAATGTCATAGGTTTTTTCATCATTAAATAGGGGGAGATTGTTGAGTCCCCAAAAGAATTAAGGATTTTATTATGACAAAACTATAATTTATTTGCACTAAAATGTTATGTGCAGCCAGCACAAGTTTGTTTATGTATAGACAGCAAATATTGCAGTGTCGAGTGTTTAGTTTGCTGCTCAGTCTACCAGCACAAGGTAGACAGTGTTCTTCAATTAGCACAGGATGTGTACTCAGTAATTCAAGAATATCAAGTGTCTCAGCAAAGAAGAACCAGCACATCTGGAATGCAGCTTACTACACAAGACAGCTATACTCCATTACAAGCATAGTAGTTTTCTGAGTGGTCTACATCAATTATACTATTCAACAGAAGTCAAAGACAAAGTTGAATAGGAAAGGACACGCGTCGGCGGCTGACAAATGACCTTACAAGACCACATGGTAATGCAGAAGTTGAACGCATGTGTAGACATGTGCTATACGTTGTCAATGCCTAGGGAACATAACATTCTATTTGTTTAAACAAATAGTGGTGCCAAACCAAATTGGGGTGTTCCTGCAAATAGCTACCAAAGAGGAAAGAGGAGAGCGCACTCTCTGATGCAGTTGTCCTATGTACCAGTGGATAATGGAACAATTACACGAATAAAAGGACTACTATAAATTGTTGTATCCACTATTGTAACAACTAGTGGTGTGGGTTTTGTTATTTAGAGTCCAAAACGTGTAATAGCTTTAAGTTTATCCTCATAGCTATGATCTAGATAAATCTGTATCAACCAACTATCATTTCACCAAGGATAGTTGTAATTCTTTGTGATTTAATCAATAAAGAATAACAGTTGAAAATTACCTTTGACTCTACTTAAATTACAAGCTTGAATACTAAACTGTGATTAATTGGTAAGTTAATTTAAAAGAAATTGTATTCACCCCCCCCCCCCCCCTTACAATACTCCTATTGTTAATCAAGGGACCAACAAGATCTATTGGGCCTAACAAACCCCATCCAGGTTATGGATGCTTTAGTACTTTGAGGATATTATTATACAGGAGATACATGTTTAAACAGACGAGAGGTTCTGTATTTATCATACTGATTGCTCTATGCATGTATGTTTTGGGGATATTCTTTATGCGCTTTATATGTAAAGGTTGGTTACCAGGCAAGATTATATATAGAGATAATGATTTTTATACACAGGTTATGTGTATGATATTTTGTACACGAGATATGTGTACGGTTATTAAGAATTTTGAAAAATGGTTTCGTACACGAGATAGGTGTACTGTATTTAAAATAAATCGCATGGACATTAAAGGTGAGTATAGGATACGGACCCATTTGGGCCAAGCATATTTAAATCCTGTGGTCTATCAAAATTACTAAATTTTATTGTTTATGATAAACCTATGAACTCACCAACCTTTTGGTTGACAATGTTAAAAAAATGTTTATTCTCAAGTATTAAAAAAATCTTTCGATGTGCATTTGCTCATTTTAAAGATAATACATGGAGTCGTTCATGACATATTTCAAAAGACGTTGCATTCAAAATTATCATCGAGTATCATATTTGGAAATCGTCACAGTTGTTATGTTGTAAAATGTTATTTATGATGATTGCCTATACGTAGAAGTCATCATTTGTCAAAAACCTTGGATTTATATACGATGTGTCTTTTAAAAGAGTGCAATGTTTGTAAAACGTATCATATAGAGGTCAATACCTCGCAATGGGACCAGATGTTGAAGACTTCGTCCAGGTGGATTTGGACGGGCCTTTATAGTTGGTATTAGAGCGTTGGTCTTAGCGAACCAGAATTTGCATTAGTATGTCTAACCGGTAGTTGTTAAGATGCATTAGTGAGTCTGGATTTCGACCGTGTCTGCATGTCAAAACTTTTGCTTATCATTTCTTGTCGGAAATTATCTGCTTATCATTCTTAAGTCTAGATACGTCTTACTGCATTTATTACATCGATAGTGTATGGACGAATTCATATCTTAGCGTATCTGTTACTGTAAACTTTGCCTCACATCTTTCGAAGATTCCTCCGTAACTTATGGGATTTTGGTATTATATATACATATGTAAGTTATGTATTGAAAAATACCAATCTAAGTCCTATAATCTATTTCATATCGAAAATCATTTCCCTGATTGTACAAGATGGATTCTGCAACTAGTTCAAGTTCCTCGGATTTTGATAGCTATTCGGATATGGATTTCCGCTCGAGCTCTGAAAGCAGTGTAACTGGAATGGATCAACCAGTTAGTCATCTTCAATACTGGATGAATTGGGGATGGGTTTGTAGTCAACTTAATCAATGGAGACGAGAAGAAGACGATCCCTTACATCCACAAAATTTCCCCCTTGGCGAAGAACCTGAAGCACTTACCTGTGAACCCGTTCGAAACACCATTTTCACCCTCATTTCCAGGATAGCTCGCAACGATTACATAATATCTACTATTCTAAACCTTATTCATCCGCTTGTTCCAACCTCCAATCATCCCGGTGTAATAGAAGAAGTCAACGAGCTTTGCGATCGAATAATGACTTTGGAGAGTATGATGCACAACTTATAGGCATCACAGGCATCACCAGTATCAACACCAACAGTACCATTACCATCACCAACAAAAACATCCGCATCACACGCCTCAACATCAAAATTTATACCTCGAGCATAATCATCGTTCTACATATCGTTCTTCATCATTTATCTTCGTTCTACATGACGATTATGTAATCTCTAATATTTTAGAGATTATGTACTCTAGTTCTAACTGAAAATCAGATGAGTTTAATATTATATTAACTCATTAAACTCTGCATTACATCTGAAGATAATATACATACATATATTTTCATAAAGATTGTCATTAAAAATTCTCTTGTACAAAATATTACTTGTGAAATCTTTAACGGGTAGGTAACACCCAAGGAATATTTAAGTTCACAATTAATATGTTACACTGTACATTCTTCAATTATACAATAATCATTAACTATACTCACTACTTTCACAGCGATATACATCCTTTCACATAAATCCGAACAACCATTCTCATTCAAATTCAATTACATATTCTGATTTTGACAGATCAGGATCCAAGTCAAGATTTAACAAGTGGCATCACTCTTAGATTCCTACATCTTTCAGAATCATACATTGAATTTAAACTATACTAAAACATCACTTTTATTCATAAAACCTAGAAAAAAATATTCGTATCATTCGAGATTCACGATGATTTCATCTTAAACATCATATGTATGTTGGCGATTACAATATGCGTTCAAACAATTCAGAATTCTTGAAAACACCTCGAATTGATAACCAGTGATTCAGATATGTTGACATTAAGAATGCTGATGAAGCAACAAAAGTTGTAGATGGTCTTAATGGCTAAAAGATTGATAATAAAGAATGGAGTGTTGGAAAAGCTCAGAAAAAGAGAATTTGGAACTGAAAAATAGATTGAGCAAACTATGAAGGAGGCTGTGGACAAATCACAAGGACTAAACATGTACTTAAAAAATCTAGATGATTCAGTATCTGATGAAATCTTTATCGAATATCTTGCTCCTTACTTAATTTAAATCCTTGCGAAAAAATTTTCTTCATTATCCTTTGATTTTAGATATTTTAAATTCTAAGATATCATCGTATCTTTCATTATAAATATCCTCGATATTTCTGAACATATCTTCATACCTATTCTTATTCGAAATTATTTATCTCTTCGCGCTATCTATGTTACATCATAAAGGAAACTGTCTTAGTTTCTATATTCTGTAAAATTCGAGTTTAAATTATGAATGATTTCTGGAGAAGTGTTGAGAATTGAAGCATGAGTTAGTTTAATATAATGACGCCTGGCCAACGTGGTTATATTACAGTAAGTCATGCTGAATTTATAATGGCACAAACCATATCGTCATCATGTGCCATGTTACATGACTCTTTCATTCTACTTAACCTCTAAACATATCAAGAAAGTATTTTCTTGATATTTCTATCTTTCCAAGATTTCTAGTAATTTAACAAATCAGATCGTGCTATTACAATTCCTTTCTGTTTAGAACATTAATTATGATAATTCGAAACTTCATACCTACGAATTCTGGACGATTACTTGCTTTACTTAAGATCGAGAAGAGAAAACAAAAGCATGAAGCTTCAAAATGTAAATAAGAGTATAAATCACAGCAAACATGAAAGATCATTAACCGTGGATGTCAATAATTATGGAAAGACAGATGCAAGGAAGGATTATGACAACCACTACCCCAAGAGCGAAGTAGAAGTAAATAGATTTCTCCGGTGAGAGTTGGAAAAGAAGGACGATTGTTGCTATAGTCAGGAAAATATCAAGGATAAGATCTGGATTAAGCATTTTGAAATAAGAATTGAGGAAGAAAGTATAGGAGTGGTGAAAATAATGGAACGAAAGAGGTTAATTTATAGCAAAATTTCAGACATAACAATCGAGGCAGATTACCGTATTAAATCAAAAGAGGATCGTAATTTCCTTAATTACCGAAGAATCAAATCTTATTTAGATTACGAAGATTTCCTTTAAATCCCTTAAATTCCGAAAATCAACTGTGACTACGTTAAAAGTTAATACAAACCTGTATTTCCTTATTTCACTCTTTTGTGATATCTTCACTTATACTCTTCATATAATGAAATCGTTTTATCCATATTATTCAATGGTGATAAACTCTATCTATTCCACTCATATTCGTCATGAAAATATTCTTATTGTCAGCCATGACGACCTCTGTCAAATTTCGGGACGAAATTTTTTTAACGGGTAGGTACTGTGACGACCCGAAAATTTTCAACTTATTTTTAACTCGAATCTCTAAAACATTTAATATTTCCGACACGATAAGCAAAGACTGTTAGGTTGAATCTCAAAAATTTTGAACTGTTTTCATATATTCATTTACCCTTTAACCATTTTCAGCGATTCACGAACAACTATTTGTAAATAGATATGTGTGTATATATATATATATATATATATATATATATATATATATATATATATATATATATATATATATATATATATATATAATATTTTGAAATATAATATTATATGTAATAATATATGATATTATAATAATTATTATTTAAAATGTATTTATATATATAAATAAAGTATATATATATATATATATATATATATATATATATATATATATATATATATATATATATATAAGGTTTCGAATTTATTAAACGATCGTTACAATAGTTTATTATTTCATTTGATATTAAACAAGTAAAATACTAACTTATAAGAATATAAAAATTAGCGTTGGTTCATAATTAGGTTATGTAAAATTTAAGATTATTAAAAATCTTTTTACTTTATCAATCTGAGTTTTACTACTCCGTACATATTATCTAGAACTAAGAATAAATATTAGACGCACCTTTTTGATCAGGTTTCAAACATTTAATAACCAAAATAAATAAATATATTTAATATTAAAAATTGGGATTTTTACGAAGACTTTTATTCGCCACCGATTATTAACGGAGCACGTTGCACTCCGTGAAAACTGTCGGTAGAAGAAACAAATGTATGATGGCTAACTAATCAATCCACACATTTTAATTATAAGATCATATTATATCATATTGATTACCAGTGGGTATATTTCATATTCTACTTTTTGGTGATTGAAATCACAAACAGTTAACAACTTATTTCATTTGAGCATTTCATCCGTGATTGAAATGAATAAAGTGAGGTACTGTGTTCTCCACCATCTATCTAATCTATCTATTCTATTAAATATATATATATATATATATATATATATATACATATATATACATATATATATACATATATATATATATATATATATATATATATATATATATATATATATATATATATATATACATACATATATATACATATATACATATATATATATATATATACATATATACACACACATATATATATATACATATATACATATATATATATATATATATATATATATATATATATATATATATATATATGCAGATAACTTAAAATATATATATATATATATATATATATATATATATATATATATATATATATATATATAGATAACTTACTTACACATACATATGCAAAAATTGAAAACATTCTCATCTTGTTCTCCTTGTTTTTGTCGACCAAGCAATACCCACTTCACCTTGAAACCCACCACCATCGATCTCTACCTACGTTCACCATCTCCATCACATCTCCCTTAAACCTCCACCACCTTCGGTCTCTAAACACCACCAATAGACCACCACGTCACTACTTTAATCCACCATCACCATGGAAGCTGCAATAATTGAAGACCGACACCATCCACCCACTTCAATAACCTCATGCTCAAACGTTTCTATTCCTGTTTCACTTCCACCACCGAGAACCACCCTCACCATAATC